>NC_052396.1:9891627-10191627 GCF_009389715.1 Phoenix dactylifera
GCAAATGGCATAAGAGCTACTAGTTGAAGGTACTAAATAACTTTGCAAGATGCTTATAGTTGGTTTGGGCTAAAATCAAACAAGTCAAGATTTTCGTTGAATTTGATTACAACATATGTAAGGCTTGCTATGTTCGACGCCCCATCTCCCAAGTATGGACTACCACCTTCTTTCCAAATTCTCCTAAATTTCACATATCGATGCTCATCCTTGAACAACCATTTCAATACTTATGGACAAATGTCGGTGATAGTCTCAAATCATTTAGTCCAAGAACTTGAGCTAGATCGATAGCAATGCTTCCACTTAGAGCTACTTCAATAAGCAAGATATGCATCAATAATAAGATGTTAGAATTAGTTCCTTTATATGATCTAAATTATCATTAGTTGGAAAACTTCCTTTTGAAATGGCAATCTAGCTGACCAGCCACCGAGTGTACAAAATGATATTCTTTAGACCTTATTTTAATAAATTTTAAGTCATTTTAAAGATTTTACAATTACGTTAAGAACTATTTATAATTACATACATACATACATACATACATACATATATATATATATATATATATATATATATATATATATATAGAGAGAGAGAGAGAGAGAGAGAGAGAGAGAGAGAGAGAGAGAGAGAGAGAGAGAGATTTTGTTAGAATTAGGATTTACTGTAGGAGAGTCTATGATGGTTATACATACCTTTTTGGAAGCACGGAAAAGAAGGCCTATTGTGAAGTTCCTAGTGATAATGCTTCTAGAGCCCTATCCATAGGCTTACACTTAATTGATTAGTTGTGATGTTGATTTATATTTGTCGTTGTCGTTGTCACGACAGACATGAAGTATAAAAGATCGAACAAAAATCATATAAGGCGGGCGCCCAAAAAAAAATATAGGGCAGGCTTCCTATTATGTCACATTTCCTCTAGTGCCTATCTTAAAGAAGATATTCAAAGGTCATAGGCTCCTTCTACGAACGAGCCATTAGTCCTATGATTAAAACAAACCAAAAAAAAAGGAATTCCATGCAGTATCCTCTTGCTTTCTCATTTTTAAAGCATTTTATTGGTACATACTACATAGCCAAGTAATACACCTCAAATAAATTAGTCATTTGGCAATCTAATACATACATCTAGGTAAATCGATAAATAATTTTTAGAATATGGTCTTCACCAGTACATATTACATAGTTAGATAATACATACTTAGCAAATTAATCATCTAGCAACCTAATATACACTTCCAAGCAAATTGATACATAGTACATAGTAACCTAATATACACTTAGCAACCTAATATGGTCTTCACCAGTGCATAGTACATGGTTAAATGATACACACTTAGCAAATTAATCATCTAGCAACCTAATATATACTTCCAAACAAATTGATACATAATCCAGAACATCATACTCACCAATACACTCAACCTAGTCGGTGATACACACTATTTGACTTCTTGATATATATTACAAGTTTTTATCCACACCTAATAGTGATCCAATACATATCACCAGGTAAATCGATGCACAGTGTTCAAAACATACTTTTTACCAACACGTTATACGGCCAGATGATGCATATCAAGCAAATTAGTCATCTAGCAAGCCAATATACACATATAAATAAATTAATATATAGTTTTCAGAATATGATATTTATCAATACCAGTATACAATTTTTCAGCTTTGTCTAATATAAAAAATTATATACATACAATTTCTTATATTCTATAAACTCTTAGATATAAAGATCCTAGAAGAGAGAGAGAGAGATTTGGAGGAGAAGAAAGGGACTCAAGATGAGAAAGAAGATCTTAGGGATGGGATAGATGGCTTGATAAGAAAGAAGATAAACAGAAGGCTTGATGAGGATGGTCACTCTTCATGGACGATCTTTCTTGGCAGGTGCAATTTTCTTTTTTTTTATTTTTTTTTAAGTTACGGAGCCTATGGTTTAATTATAGTCTTGCCTAACAAATTTATCAATGGAGTATAAAAGACTGGCCTATGAATTCGTTAAAGTTGTGCCTATCGAATTTATTAATGGAGTATAACAGACTGGCCTATGAATTCATTAAAGTTGTGCCCATCGCACTTTATTAACATCAGCAACGCGCCGTCCAAAAACAGAGTATTTAGATTTCATAAAGAGCAAGGGATAATTGATGTTTCTATTTGATGCTGAGGAGTGGGTCCAGTCATGTCCAAAGGTCATTAAGAATTGATACATGCATGATTAAATGTTCCCTTGTGAGGGTCTGAGACAAAAATTAATGGATCACCGAGAATTAAGAATTTGATGTTAGTTTGCAAATTCGTATTGCATGAGAACATTTTCAACTTTCAAGGATGTTGCAGATATTCCATTATTGTCTGTTTTACCTTTCAATATAATATTCTATTTGTTAGGCCTTGATGCTAATTAGCCCATTGATGGTCATATTATTATAATATAATATATAATATTATTATTTAATATTGATATTGTATTAAAATGTTAATATTAATCACATAGAAATGCCATAATGTTATGTTATTATAATATAAGATTATAGTATATAATATTATTCTTTAATATTAAAATTATATTTAAATTATTAATATTATCATATGGAATATATTATAATAGGCCATTGATAGTTTTATAATTTCAAAAAAATCCATAATTTATTGCAATTGTAATTTATTCTAAATATTTTGTGGCATAGTTATGCCACCTGGTATGACTTTTTTTTTTTGGTACACTGGCAACTCACACACAACGAGTGTGGGTACAACCCATAAAGTTAGAAAGGAGAAAAAAATGCAAAGGAGATGGGACAGAGACGTGGTTCGCCCAAATAAAATCTCCAAAATAATGAGCCATATAGGATGCTACCCAATCTACAGCATTGTTTGCCTCTCTGTAAACATGAATAGCCCGATGGAAGGCACACTCACTCAAAAGACTACGGATATCGTGAAGCAACCGCATCCCACCGGCAACACTCTCCAAACCCTAAATCCACTTGATCACCGTGGTTGAGTCTCCCTCAAAAATAATACGGTCTGTGCCCAGCATTCGCCTCGCATAGGAAACGCTCTCTTATGCAGCTCTGATCTTGGCACCGACAACGGTCTGATCAAAGATCCGTGGATCTTCGGCCACCACTAATCTGGTATCCTGATCTTTAATAACAAATCCAGCCGCCGCTAATCTATTTTTTTTTAATGCTCCTACCAAATGCTCACTAAAACTCCGTACATGCGCTTGAGTATTAGAGTTGCACCTAAAACTCATCACAAAGTGGCTATCGTAAGGTTGCAAACCTTCTATCCTAATAGACGCTAATGCCACCAGGTAACTCGAACATCGTTCTTCTTTTACTTAATCGACGAGTCATTGTTACACATTATCTAATGTCATAAAATTTTCAAAATACTTCCACTTGACGCACTTTAATAAGGTTCTTTTTTGTCAAAGCATTCTAGAATAATTTAAATGGTCAGGTCCAACTAGAATAATTCTTTAGCACCTTGTTTCCAAATTGAGTTGATAGATTCCAATGTGCTTTGAATTTGGCAAGTTGAAGCATTTCTGGCCAGACTAACAAATGTAATAAATCAAGTCAGGTTCGGGTGTCTGAACAATGCCCAATTGCAAGGCCTTGAGTCGTGCCAGAACCCACTTTGTTTGATGGGGATGGTCTTGGGGCTGCTGAGGGTCTTTGCAAGATGCTTAAATTAGGATATCTTTAGGAAAGGGGAATGGTCTACAAAGTCCCACTTTGATGATGGTGGTCATGATCCAATGCTAGAAGAGACCATACTTACATAGCTTTTAGCCTGTCATGATCCAATGCCTAAATTTATTCGGGACATTGTATTCATCACTCTTGACGAACTGCAGAGGGAAAAAAATAAACGTGTCTTGGCCTTCCTTCCCCTTTGATAAAATCTAGTGGGAAAGGGCCACCGTCTTTTATAAAGTTGGTGAGCTCAAGTGGGCTAAGATGCAAGACGGAATTTTCTTGGTTGGAATTTTCTAATTTAAGATATTCTTTTTGATTAGATGATATCTGAAGATTTTTTTTTTTATTTTGATTTATGTTGATTCTTTTTTTTTGACTAATATTTTCATAGAAATTAAAATTAAAAAGAAGTAATGGATTCTTTGCAAGAAAGAATTACCTCTACCAAAGAGGGATCTATAACTTCGATCCAAGCGGTTTATGTACCTGCGGACGATTTGACCGACCCTGCTCCTGCCACGACATTTGCACATTTAGATGCTACTACCGTACTATCAAGAGTCACTGCATACATCTCAGATCAGACTCATCTTGACAGCAAGTTGCATGCAATAAAGTACAATATAGATGTAGATCTGCTTTGATTTTGGCAATATTCTTGTCACTACAAAAGATTTGCCCCCACGAGTATAAACGGGATTCGCTGTTTCGGCAGCAAATCTCGTACCAACACCATTCTATTATAGTATCGAAATGTCAGGTATGGAAACTGGTTTGACTTATTGAATATCGATATACACTCTATACCATATATCGGTTTGATACCGATGTGATATGATACAGTCGGTATACACTATAAATTTTTTATCCATGATATCTACATTGTCCGGTTTGCTCTAGTTGTAAATTTTCCAGCTAATACAAGACACCACCTTCAACTTGTAGGGTACAAGTTTAGCTTTCTTCAACTCAATAATTTCCATATAATCAAAGAGCTTTTCAACTTTAGCAAATCAGTCAAGAAAGTCTTCAATATTCTACTGATTGTTGGAAGCCCAAAGATCAATCTTCATGTTATAGTCATGATCTTGATGTCGCCAATGCTCTGGAGCCAAATTTGATTTGATATATTCGCCAAGTCTTGGAAGTGCTTGGGTTGATACTCGAACACATCTTGCCATGAGCAAACCCATTAATAAGTTTATTTAGTAGGAAAAGCTAGATAAGTATGTATAGAGAAGATTGGGAAAGTAAAATCAGATGCCTTTAGAACTAATTCCTCTAATTTCTCCAATAGTTTCTTATTTGTTTCAAAATTTAAAACTGCTAAACGTTTCTCTTTTTTTTAGGAGCCAATTATCAAATAAGTTGTTCATACCAAATGATTTCTGTACACCTATGGAAACCTAAATGAAATCATAATAATAGCGGGATGTTAATCACATATGAGTTTCTTTTGACAAAAAAAAAAAAATCCACAATATTCACTGCTATAGTACATCACTGCCTACCTGGTTAACCACACTTCCATCAATTCACAACCTACTCCTACTTGAACAAGAAAGAGAAAATAACAAAATTAAAACCTAACAAGAACTACTAATGGATGCAAATTTGTGTAACTTTAGATTCTACAAGTCATCCAATCCATGCATGCAAGTCTTTTATCTTAGTCCATTTTGAAATCCTAATTGATTTTTGCCGATCCCATCACCTTGCAACTTCCTTTATGACTTGTTCTAACTTCGGGAAAAAAAAAAGCTTGGTTGTGATCACAGCCATCCATAGGACTCTTCCTCCCCGACCATGTCCTCCCATGTATGGAAGGGGCTGACTTATATAGCACAGATATTAAGGGCCTCACACATTTGTTTAAAAGAGGACACGTTAATGGTTATCAGATGACTTTCGGATTCTCGATCCTTTATTGCTAGATCTCGTCCTCTTTTACAAGATTACTAATGAATGATGTGTATATTGGTCTCTTGAGGTATCTCTCTCTCTCCCTCTCTCTTCCTCTCACACACACAAATATATAAGTTTGTTTTCGGATTCCCACAAATGTATTTGTATTCGATTGATTTAATTTAACCAATTTACCCAAAAAAGTTCATTTATGCCATTATATATTTTGCTGCTCTTACATGTCGCTTTTGCTAAACAACTCATTCTACTTATTCCTTCTCCACTCAAAAATATATAATTGTTTTGAAGGTACTCATCATTGTACCTAAAAAGATCTTCAAATCCATCTAATGCTAGCTTAGCAACTCGGCATTCAGCGTTCCCTTAAAAAATTAGCTCATCCTTGTACAAGACCTATATGGCACCTTCTTGACTCTCTTGATGATTTTAAACTTAATCATATTTGCCAGGAGGTTAATCAATAACAGAACTACTGGCCAATCATGGAGTATCCTCGAATGATGCAACGTTAACCCATTGGACTTCAAATTTATTTCCCAGATCTCTTGTACTTTTTCATAGCAGATATCAGGAGGTTCATATCATAGATTGCAATGGGTTATCCCCTTATGTACTATAAAAAAAAAAATTAAAAAAAAAATCCTCCAAAGAGATGAATGATACCAATTGCAGGCTATGCTCTCACAGACGATGGCTATCATTTTCTACTCCTACTAGGTTTGAAGTTTCAAATGGGAAGAATTTTAACATAGTTAAGTTACTCTCTTTACCCCTTCTATACATTTGCAGCCCTTCCTATCTCGTGGGTCCAAACTGATTCACCTTATATACTTGCAAACATTTTTGGGGCATGCTAATATCATGATTAATTACTGTGGCTTCTATTGATGCAATATTTAATGTATATCTTCTGTGCACATAATTTGTAAACTCAACAATTTTAGAAAAAATAATGGTGTTTAAAATTTTGAAGGAGAAGCAAGAGAAGTTTTCTATTCAAGCATGTTGAAAAATTTCTTCACTTATCTTAGTAGTGTTAAGAGTGTCGGTATTCATTAATTTGAACTCTCCTTTTCTTTTCTTTTCTTTCTTTCTTCTTTTTCTTAGAACACTCAAGCTCGATAATGAATCACAATTCAACTTTCTCAGATGATAAGAGTAACGGTTAGTAAAAGTCTATTTTTTCTATAGTATCCTTTTCATTTTCCTTTTTTTGCTTTCATTGTTTTCTTAGTTTTTTTACTTCAGAATTTTAAGCTGTTTTACATGATATTCGTGCATTAAAATTCTTCGCCAATCTTGGCAATGTTGCTAGAGGCTTGGTTTCTATGTATCTATGTATCTATGTGTGTGTGTGTGTGTGTGTGTGTGTGTATATTTGTGTGTGTGTGTATGTGTGTGTGTGTGTATATATATATATGAGTTAATTTTCTGTCAACGTAGAAGACTTCACAAATCACCAAGTAATTTAAATGAAAAACATAGTAAAAAATGCTAAAAAAGATTGATGATGAATATTGGGTGCAGGTCAGACCACTCTACAGGAGAAAAAAAAATGCTAGTTGATATGCAAAACTTAGAGGTAAATGATCATTTGGAATATACTCCAGAAGTGCCTTCCTACATGTGGTGCAATAATACCCTCTCTAATTTTTAATGATTTGCTTCATAAATGTGCTATCCTTTAATTGGAGTAGAGACTTAATTCAATTGTTTTGCTACTACACACTTTTAAAGTTAAATTAATGTTATTATATAGCAAAAACCAAACTAGCATCATTGTCAATTCAATAATTCTTGCCATGAACACACACTCTCTCTCTCTCGGTCTCTCTTGCAAGTCATTGCAAGCAAGGGTGTCACATGGACATGAAATTAATGCCCTATTTTTTTTTCCTTTTCACTATGGTGAAGATCTGATCACTGACATAAAATTGGAGGCTAGCTCCTCTCTAGAGGTCGAAGCATGTGGGATGTCACAAAGAGGAGTCCAATCTCTAATTTGAAGGTTGTGGCTGTGATAATCTGGGATCTAAACTAAAAAACTAATGATAAAATGTTATTTAAATTTTTTGGCTCTATATAAGTACTTAATATTTACTTAGAGCATAACTCATGTAGGACTAAATAGAAGCCCGCATAGATCCTCATAGTAGCCCAAAATGATACTTTGGTCTAAAAAGATTTTCTTTCAGTGCGATCTTTGGTGTAGTCATACATAAAATAAACGAGCGTCAGCAACGATGGTGGAAAAGCTGGCAAAATATATAAGCCTGGCTTTACTCCGGCTCTAATGAAAATGTTTCCCCTTCTAATTAATTTCTTGCATCTTGTACTTGTTTTTGTCTAACCTACATCTAGTACTTCACAACTTAGTGGATGTAGCTATTGCTGCATCAGTTAGTGGAATCCTGCATTTCCTTAACCTATACTAAATATTAACTAAGCTATGGATGACATAGTTTTATGAGTTATTTATCAGAGAAGCAAGTGGATTTGATCATGTGTGGGATCAAATATTAATGTATATGAAGGGCAATAATCTCCAACTAAAACCAATTAACTCTATTAGCTAGTACAAACTATGATGTCATGATAGGGCTTTGATGTAGATAGTTTAAGAAATAAATTAAGCTTCATTCAAGGCTGCTTGACAAACATGAAGTGGTTGAGAACATATCCATAGTTTAAGAAATAAATTAAGCTTCATTCAAGGATGCTTGACAAACATGGAGTGGTTGAGAAGCTATCTTATTTGTAGTCTGAGCTGTACTGACTTTACGAGGGATATATTAAAGCTAGGAGTGAGCATCCTATTCTCAAGTGCAACTTCAATTATTCTGCAGGGTATTTTATAAAAATATCTCACTTTATTTTTATCATTGAGAATCTTGGTCTCTTTATCTTCGATCCATCGATGAATTTGTTTTAACATGTCAGAATTCGTTGTCCCTAACGCTGCAGATATATTTAGTTTGTAAATGTCTATTGCACTTGCAGCAAACATAGCTATTGGTGTTAAAAATATGTATATTTATCCCGAGCATTCATCATCAAAATATATCATTCATTATAAACATTGTTAATATTCGACTGAATACAATTGGAATGTACCAGCTAGGACGAGGAAGGAAAATATTTAAAAGGTAGATCATTTTTTTAGAAAATAAAGTAAAAAAAGGGTCCAAATATGCAAAAAATAAAAACAAAGTGGGTTGTTCATATGCTCCAATGTAAATGAAAAGGCCACAAGAAAGGGAAAGCGAGTTCGGTAAATATTTATGATTTTCCAACACTGTGAACTAGTAAAAAAAATTTCAGTCATGGATATATAAAGCAGGTGCAGAATATGATTTCGTTATATCATATAAATGTTAGAATCACCATTTAAGTTCCAGTTTTCATTGTTCTAAGGAGAGGTTAGACTTGGTAAGCTTGAGACATGGCGGAGAGAAAAAAAAAATCTAGATAACTTAATGAGAAAGATGGTAGCATCTCGAATCCTCGATATTAATGAGAAAGACGGTAGCATCTAAATCCATTGATTTTACTCTAACAAAAAAAAATCCATTGAATTTAGAATACTCCTGTTGGCGATTAGAACCAATGTGGACCAAACTGGTGCGCTTCAGGCTACCTAACTCTTTTCCATTACCAACACACATTCTTTCCACTGCCAATGTGCTTTTGTAGGTCTAGAGGACTTTTGTTTTCATGCCTTGTCCCATGCTTTCAGAACATTGTGGCGTACACTTTGGACTACTTTCCATTTAACTTAGATTAGAATGTAGCATATGCAAAATATATATTATTTTATTTTGATAAATAAAATTTATATAAAAATATAAATATTACTAGGAGGATTCAAAACTTTGATCTTGCAATGAATAGCCGCATGAGAAAAAGGGAAACACATGACAAAATATGGAATAGGGAGAGGCAGAGGTGAGAAATTAATTCGATCAAGAAGAAGAAAGAATTCTCTCAACCCGCTCAACTCGAATCTCTCCCAAAAAAATAAAAAAATATAAAAAAATGCAAAAGTATGGTTGATGTCCGATTTTCTTTTATTGATGATACACACTATAAAGTGAAGTACATAACCCCTATTTATAATTATCGTGAGGTCCTTCTTTTTATAATTCAGATCAAATTTTTTCTCCAGTTTGAATAGGACTAGATTTCCAAAAATAAATATGACTAATAGAAATAATCACGAAAAAAAACTAAAATTATATAGGAGATAGATTTCGACTTCTATATCAATTTTGTCTTCTATTGTCTACCTAATTCTTTATAAATTGGAAGATACGCTTGATCAAAGTTTTTTTCAAAAAAAAAACTTTAGGTTTAATCGGTTTATTTCAAAATCCAAATGATGGAATTTCGGCTTGTTGGTCCTATGTTGTAGATCTCGAAAAGTTATCTGATTTCATAAAAAAGTTACATCGTATGACAGAGCTGTGACTTTTGAAAATTTGGCTTGCAACTCAACTTTTCGATGTGATAGATCATATTTCTGGACCCTATTAGTAATACTCGTAATAGCTAAATGGTCCACATCAAGTTTGATGATCTTTTTGGATATCCATAGTGGCTAAAGTGATCCACATCTAGTCCAATGATCCTTCTAGATCCTGTAGTAGCCAAAATGATCTATGTCGAATCTATTGATCTTTCTGGATATGTGTAGTAGCCAAAATAGTCCATATCGAGTTTGATGATCCTCTTGAATACTCGTTGTGGTCAAAATGGCCACATTGAGTCTGATGATCCTTCTAGATCGAAATGCATGTTATGAGAAAAACAATTGAGAAAATATGAACGATCAAACAGCTTTGTACACAGATATATTGGAGAAGTTGGCATTGCATGGTAGAATAGATGTTGTTAATTAGCCTTATAGTTCAAGTCTATATAATAAATTCCTTGTTATCAGTTTGTAGTCCTATTCCTAGGTGTATGCGACTATAGGAGGAGCATGCTTCACAAACGATTTGCTTGTACTAAGTAATCTAGCTTAAGATGGTGTCTCATGCGCTATCTTGTTCCCATGATTGAATTCACGTTTCTATCTTACCTCCAACAAATCGAAGGTTCGATCTGTTGTTGAATTCTGAATATCCTATGAGTTAGATTATATTGGAAGAAATCATGTAATGCTCCTTAAGATTTTATATATATAAATATATATATAGACGGTAAGCGCACCAACCCTGCAAGCACAATGACCCAACAGTGAGATGCCTTGCAGAGATAGAATCCATGGAAGATTTTTTTTTATCCAATAACCCAAATCTCCTATAATGCGTGGTTTGCATCATAGAATATAGGGTAGCATTTTTTGGCTGCCATCAAAAAATAGATGACAGTTAACCATTAGATACTTGTACGGCATACAAGGTCATCTTATTTGATAGCCGTACATATTTTCGCGGTTGCTATCGAATGCTGTACAATATTTTATAGTGTAAACCATGAATTTCAGTGGATTCACGCTTGTTGTCCAATATTTGCAAAAAAAAAAAAAAAAAAAAAAAAAAAGGTTACACGAGTCACGCAAAAAGCTGCGTCACGTTAAAGGGACCTTTAGCTGCAAATTATGGGAGCAACTGTGGGATCTTCGTGGTGGTGCACGGTCGCTGTCTGTTGGGTTTAATGGGTGCAGTGGATGTCCGGCTCGCACTTAATCATTAGTTTGCACGCTTCGCATAGCATCCATTTCTGGTTTGATTACGTCCCATCAAACGGAGCATCATTTTGTGCTGTGCCACATTGTTATTGGCCCAACACTGTTTTTGGCCGAGTGATGGATTGTCTCCATCGCCTCTCCAATGATTCGGAGCTTGTCACGATCGTGCGGCAGGCAGCGGTCGCGCTTCCAAGATCTTAGAAGTGGATAGCCATAGTTGTCTGCAACTAAAATGGGAGAAAACTAGGATGGAAGAATGGTCTCCGCAGTGTACACCACCCATAGGAACAGAGCAAAAAGGAATTGATCTTGGGGCTCCATGGAAGTTTAAAGAAGAAAACCTGCCCCCCTTGCATTCTCCTTTATGGACCCATCAAAATTTATCTTCACAGCTCCCTAGAGATGAGATGGGGGCTGCCAACAAAGTGTACATTCTAATGCTAAGCTAATTAGAAGTTTCTAGGGTATATATTATACCATCCGAACCAACATCTAGAGAGTTATCTTCTGGAAAGCGAAGTCGCAACAAAATGTTTGAGGATTCATGCGGATGTGTATTTAGTCCTATATTGGTTATGTATTGAGTAGATCTTGAGTACTTATACATGGCCAAAAAAATCCAAATAATACTTTCTGGCTAGTTTTTTTAGATGAGATCTTGATTTGTGACAAATGGTATTAGAGTAAACTCGACCCATGGCCTATTTGGACTATGAGACACTACAGCATATACTCATTAGGGCTAGCCACAAGCCAATCATGGTATTTGTGATTAGATTTAAATAGTTTGAACTTTTAGCCTTGCGAGGATGCCGAGGCTTAAATGAAGAGAGTATGTGAAGATCTGTGCAGGTGTGTATTTAGTTACACATCATTTATTTGCCAGAAAATCTTATATACTTATACAGGACATGGAACCCAAATAATATCTTCTGACTAGTATTTTTGGATGAGATTTTGGGTTATGACAAATGATATCAAAGCAAATCCGACCCATTGCCTATATATATAGACTAGGAGATATTGCAGTATGGGCCTATTTGGATTGACCATAAGTTGATCGCGCTATTTATGACTGGATTTAAATAGATTTGGATCTTTAACCTTGCAAGCATAAATGATATAATAGTGGATCCGACCCATGACCTATGTAGACTAGGAGATTTTGCAGCATGGGCCTATTTGGATTGACCATAAGCTGATCGCATTATTTGTAGGGGTGGCAATTAGGTCGGGTGAATCTGTCATGCTTAATAAACAGGCAACCCGATCCGACCCATTTAACCTATTTAATAAACAGGCTGATTAAACAGGTCGGGTTTAGGTTTATGCTTTTCTGACCTGTTTAACCAAACATTACTGTAAATAACCAGAAGAAAAAAGAAGAGGCCGACCTTTTCCAGAAGGGGCATCGTGCTTCCCTCGTCCTCCCCACTGGGGAGCTTATCGGCGCTCCTCGGCCTGCTATCGTCGTCATCCATCTTCCTTTCGCCAACCCCTTCCTTGGTCTCGTCCCCAACCAACCCTCCGACCTCGCCCCCGCCCTTCAGAAACCTGATCTTCTCCCTTCGCTCTGAAGGGTTTTATCATATCATAATGAGCAGTGGAAGCTAGGAATTTTAAAAATTTCTTAATAAATTTTCTTAACATGAAACACTTATAAGTCTAGATCACCTTAATGGTAACAATCAAATAATATATAAATATAAATGTAGGAATAGAAGAATACCTCTAACGCTAATCCAATATGAATGATCTCCACGAGACGTCCAAGTGTCCGCCCTCCAATGGTGATCCACACGAAAACTTGATTCAAGACTTTAGCTCCAAAGACTTTGATCCTTAATGCATAATTCTTCCAAAGAATTTTAATAGATTGCTTTCCTTCCTTTCTAATTTTCTTCTTCTTTCTAAAATTACTTCAAATCCTTTTGTCCTAAAGAAGACCACCTTGTCTTGGATTAGGACACCCTAAAAGCAATGCTAGAAAGAGACAAAGCCTTGTAAGAAAGAAGGAATAAGGGAGAGAGAATGCGGCGGAATGAGATGAAGGAATATGGTGGAATGACTTCCTTTTATAGATAGCGTAGGGATGCATGCATCCCATCCTTTCATCCATGAAGGGAGGCGTGGGATCCAAGGGATGTGCCTTTTGATAAGAGGGCATATCATGATAGGGAAGTTATGGAAAGATAAGATGTAATCCTTATCTGATAAAGAGATAAGGTTGCCTTATCCGTAACTAATCAAGGAAGCACCTCTTCATGCCATCATCCCATGTGAGGCTCCATCACGCCATGAATCCCATCATCACATGATCCAAGGGCTATAAATCAAGGCGCCATAAGGAGAGGGAGTTATGTCATCATCCAACGGTTCAATGATGATCCAAGGGCTCCAATCCAAGGCGCCTCATCATGATCCCATTATGTCTTCATTCAATGGCTGATGAAGATCAAATGGTCATGATTAAAGGCCCTACCTAACCTAATCCAATTGGGTTCAAACCACCTCACCATTATGTCTTGATCCAACGATAGATCAAGATCCAACGGTCTAAAATTAATGATTTATCAAATCTAATCCAATTAGACTCAAACCAAGCTAATTAGGTGTCAACTCTTGGCTAACTCATATTAGGATATGATCTAATCAAATTAGATCAATTAAGAATCATATTCGAATCCAATTTGAATCAGATTCGAATCCACTTCGAATCATATTCGAATCCAATTCGAATCAGGAGCTAAGGTTTGCAACACATGCTAGCATGTTCATCTTGCAAACATGATCTAATCTAATTAGACCCTTGATCATTTTTCTTGTGTGTGACCCATTGGGTTCCATACTTAGCCAGCAATAGGTGTGAGTGCGAGTAGACCCAACTTGATTAGAACTCTTCTAATCGATTTAGGTCCAAACTACGCGAACCCGAACTTAACAATTAGAATCCTTTCTAATTGGTGATCGAATTAAACTCTTTAATTTGATCAAACCTATAAGACAAGATTGACGTCTAGCAACGTGTCATGTCTACCCGAAAGATATGGAATTTGGTAGAAATACCAAAAATATCCTTCAGTGGCAAGTTACCGTGCAATTCAATTCTTCAATCAAGCTGCATCCCAAATATATATATGAGCATGAATCTATATCAAACTCAATTACATATTCATGTTTTTCTTAATCTTCTAATGATAATTCGAATAATGAAATATTAGAAACTCTTTCTAATTTTCATTCTGCTTTGATCAAAGGCTCCCTAAATTATCATATGATTAGAATAAATGGGATGGGATCTTCTCTTACTAGAAGTGATTGATTCCTTGTTGACCTACTCATAATCTTCATACACAATCTACCATATCCAGAAGACCTCATACACAACTTATTGTCATGAATGAGTGTAAACTAAAACATGGATTTATGTGCACAAAATATCATGGTGATCTCAGGTCAAAGGATCAGTTGCACAACTCCCACTAAAAGAATCATCTTTTGACATGTAAGTAAGACTTCATAAGATATTCTCTTGGCAGGTCAATTCAGTGAACTCATTCCTCTAATGAGCACCCACATCTTTATATTAGTGTCTCACATAAGTGATTGTGAGATCAATCACCCTTTGCATCGAGCATACATAAGATGTGCCAATCTTGCCGGTAGCATTGATCCCCGACTCAATGTACCAATCAACTGGGCATACTTAAGATTAGGATTTTAGGATTTTAGGTCTCACTAGTATGATCTCATCATAGTCCTAAAACCATTGTCCTAATCTAAGGAGTTCATCACAAATATAATAAATAGCATATAATGAAACACAATACCTTTGTTCATAATTAAATGTCATGTACATGATTTGGAAAATCAAAAAAAAGTCCTTCGTAATACATATTGCGATTGGCTTGTAGGATATCTATTCTTTCATTCTCCTACTTGCATTAAAGCCAATCGCCCTTATATTTCATCCCCATACAATCGAGATGGCGATCGAACTGCTACTGTGGTAGAGCTTTAGCGAACGGATCTGCTAAATTGTTCTTTGTGTCTACTCGTTCAATGACTATGTCATGTCTCTCGACAATCTCTCGAACGAGGTGGAAGCGTCTTAGAATATGCTTGGATTTGTGATGAGACCTTGGTTCCTTTGCTTGAGCAACAGCTCCAGTGTTATCACAATAAACTAGGAGTGGTTCAGCAATCTCAGGAACTACTCCTAACTCAGAGATGAATTTCTTCATCCAGACAGCTTCCTTAGCGGCTTCACTTACAGCAATGTATTCTGCCTTAGTAGTTGAATCAACAACAGTTTGCTGCTTGGAACTCTTCCAGCTCACTACACCACCATTTAGGGTAAAGACATATCCTGAAGTGGACTTGTTATCATCCGGGTCTGACTGAAAAATAAAATTAGAAAATTCTTCTAGTTTCAACTCAGAACCTCCATAAACTAGAAAAATATCTTTAGTCCTTCTCAAGTACTTAAGAATATTTTTCACAGCTATCCAACTATCCTCTTTTGGATCAGCCTGGAATCTACTTGTTATGCCTAAGGCATAACAACATCAGGCCTGGTACATAGCATAGCATACATAATCGATCCTACTGCCGAAGCATAGGGAATAGAATTCATTATATTCCTCTCTTCAGATGTCTTAGGAGACATTTTTTTAGAGAGACGTATGCCATGACTCATAAGCAAGTAACTTCTTTTACTTCCTTCCATGCTGAATCTTTTCAGCACATGATCTATGTACCTAGACTGGGACAAACCTAGTATCCTTTTAGATCTATCCTTATAGATCTTTATAATAAGTATATAGGATGTTTCTCCCAAGTCTTCCATGGAAAAGCTTTTTGATAACCAAATCTTGACCGATTGTAACATAGGAATATCATTTTCTATAATTAGTATGTCATCTACATATAATATTAAGAAGACAATGGCACTCCCACTAGTCTTCTTATACACACATGGTTCATCCACATTTTTGATAAAACCAAACTCTTTGACTGTTGTATCAAAACGGATGTTCCAACTCCTCGATATTTGCTTTAATCCATAAATAGATCTCTTAAGCTTGCATACTTGATTTGCTCTCCCTCTTGAGACAAATCCTTCTGGTTGTGTCATGTAAACCTCTTCCTTAAGATGACCATTAAGGAAGGCGATTTTAACATCCATCTGCCAGATTTCATAATCATAGTATGCAGCTATTGCAAGCATAATCCGAATAGATTTGAGCATAGCTACTGGTGAAAAAGTTTCATCATAGTCAATTCCTTGCTTTTGTCTGAAATATTTTGCCACCAATCTAGCCTTGTAGGTTTCTACTTGGCCATCTGCTCCAATCTTTTTCTTATATACCCATTTGCAACCTATAGGGTTTACACCCTCTGGTGCATCAACCAAAGTCCATACTTGGTTAGTATACATAGAGTCTATTTCGGATTTCATGGCTTCCAGCCATTTGTTAGAGTCACTACTCATAACAGCTTCTGAATAGGTCAGAGGATCATCATTTTCAATGATGTGGGCTTCATCATTCTCAATGATAAACCTATACCTCTTTGGTGCATTTCGCACTCTATCTGACCTTTGGAGAGAAGATGTGTATTATGGTTGTACTTCATCAATGGGTACATCTGGTCGAGGAATATCTTGTGTATCTATTTGTAGGTCTTGAACTTCTTCAAGTTCAATTCTTCTATCCTTACACTTTTCAAAGAAAAACTCTTTCTCCATGAAAGTGGCATGCATACGTACAAAGCCTTTTGTTCGGTGGGATGATAGAAGATGTACCCTATACTATCTTTATGATAACCTACAAAAATATATTTATCTGATCGAGCACTTAGCTTGTATCCAAAGTTTCTTTTGACATAAGCTTGACAACCCCATATCTTAAGATACTTAAGATTAGGCTTCTTTCCTCTCCATATCTCATATGGAGTGCTAGGTACAGACTTAGAAGGTACCCTGTTTAATATTAGTGCAGCAGTCTCTAGGGCAAAATTTCAGAAAAAAATAGAAAAATCAGTAAAGCACATCATGAACCGTACCATATCTAATAAAGTACGATTCCTCTGTTCGGCTACACCATTTAACTGTGGTGTATACGGAGGTGTCCATTCAGAGAGAATGCCATTTCCTTTAAGATGATTTAAAAACTCACTAGAAAGGTATTCACCTTCTCGATCAGATCGAAGAATTTTAATACACTTTCCAATTTTTTTTTTAACCATACTTTGATACACTTTAAACTAATTAAAGGCTTTGGATTTATGTTTCATAAGATACACATATCCGAACCTTGATAAATCATCAGTGAATGTGATAAAGTAAGAGTATCCACCTCTAGCTGGAGTTGTCATAGGACCACATACATCTGAAATGCACAAGTCCTAACAACTTACTTGCCCTTTCTCCATGTCCAGTGAATGGAGACTTGGTCATTTTACCCATAAGACAAGATTCATAAGTTTCTAATGATTCAAAATCATAAGGATCAAAGAACTCTCCTTTGTATAACTTGTGTATTCTTGACTCACTAATATGACCTAGTCGGCAATGCCAAAGGAGGGTATTATTCAACTCTTCTCTCTTTCTTTTATTATTTTCATCAATATGAAATACATTGTCATTAAGAGGTAGAACAAGAAGATCATTTCCCATAATGTCATTGCAATAGACTTTATTAGAAAAAGAAATTGAGCAACCGTTGCTCTTTACATTAATTTCAAATCCTTTCTTTAACAACAAAGGAATAGAAATTATATTTCTAATAATCTTGAACATATAATAACAATCTTCTAATTTCAGAAACTCTTCCGAAGGTAATTCCAAGTAGTAGGTTTCAACAGCTTCAGCCCGGATGGACTCTCCTCCAGCGCCATAAAGCTCGAAGTCATCTTTCTTCAAACTTCTAATTTTCTGCAGTCCATGCAAAGATTTGCAAATGTGAGAACCACAGCTGGTATCCAATACCCATGAATTTGAATTTGAAAAATTTAATAACAAAATAAGATGTAACATAAACATACCTTTTGATGCAACTCTTGCATCAGACTTTACAGTTGCAAGAAAACTCTTGCAATTTCTCTTCCGGTGGCTTTCCTTGCCGCAGTGGAAACAAGTACTTATTCCGGAGATTTTCTTTCCTTTCTTCTTCTTGATGCTACTCTTAGGGTTCAACTTTTTCTTAGAACCCTTATTGCCTGATTTCTTCCTTGGGCCCCTATTAACAAGAAGGATCGGACCTTTTTCTTTCTTGATATGGGTCTCAGTTGTCTTTAACATATTTAACAGCTTAGGCAGGGAGATGTTCAGCTTGTTCATGTAAAAATTCACAACAAACTGAGAGAATGATTCAGGTAGTGATTGCAGGATCAAATCCTGATTGAGCTCACTATCTATAGCAAAACCTAATTGACTTAATCTGGTGATCAAGTCTATAACCATAAGACAATGGTTTTGCACAGACGTTCCTTCATTCATTCTAACACGGAACAATTGCTTAGATATCTCATATCTAGCAGTTCTACTCTGCTCTCCATACAACTCTTTTAGATTGAGAAGTATAGAGAGAGTATCCATGCTATCATGCCGCCTTTGTAATTCATTTGACATAGAGGCCAGCATGATACATTTGACAGTCAAACTATCATTCTTCCACATCTTATGTGTGGCAATCTTCTCTTCAGTAGCATTATCCCCTATATCTCCAAGATCAGGGGTTTCAAGTATATAGAAAATTTTCTCCTGAGTGAGTACAATTTTTAGATTCCTCAACCAGTCCACATGTTTGGATCGGTCAACTTGTTGGCATATAAGATGCCTCTTAGTGAAAGTGAAGAAGACATTTAATAATTCTACATAAGCAAGAACGAAACTAAAATAAGCAGACCAATCATTGTGACATGTATACAATTAAATAAGAACTTTTATCTAATCGTTTCCTACAATTTTTATCGAATATCATAGCCCTCTCCTATGATAAATGAGAAAACCTAATTTTTCTTAGTAGGGTTGAGATCCTAATTCATCATAAAAGCCTTGTGGTTACACAACAAACCTTTATGAATTCAAAGGTAGGAAACTCTTTCCAATTGCATCTCATGCAACTCTCAACTTTATCTTGTCCTCTTAAAACACTTATAGCCTTGTGGTTGCACAACAAACTATAATATTTTAGTTAAGTCAAATCCTTTATTTCCATATAGTCATATTCGAATAATATTGCTCTTGTGGTTGCACAACAAAATAACATATTAAAATATGCCATAAGCATCTCTATGCACCAAAACAGTATAACATCAGTCCCTATTGTAAGCCTTGTGGTTGCACAACAAACTAGCATGGATCTTGACATAATAATATCGGGGTATGAAGGAAGGATATCAGTAGTGTTTTATCAATATTAAGCTTATCTATAATAGACAATCAAATAATTGGCCAGGTAAGTAGGTGGGAGGCTCCTCTTACTCAGAGAGTAAGATCCTAATTAAGTAACCACCTTTAGTGCTTTCCTAGACACCAATTAGATTAATTGTTCTAGAATGGGTTAGCCCAAAGTTTTTCAACACTATGACTTAATATAATTTTTATTGAGGGTTTACTAGTCTCAAGCACCTTCTATAATTGTAACATATTTATTATGTCTATCTATATGCTACAATAAACTATATATCTATCTCATAGCATATATAAATGAAAAGCAATTATCATACATCATAGCTATCTCATAGCATGTACAAATTATTACCAATTGATTGAATCAATTAACATGCTTCAACATATCTTCATATGAAAAAATTCATATCATGACATTTTATTATATATCATATCATACAATTCAGCATTTTTCTAAACATATAACATTACTATCTCATAGTAAATTAACAATCATACAACATGCATAATCATTTGATTGAACCAATTAAGGATGGCTCTGATACCACTGAAGGATTTTATCATATCATAATGAGCAGCGGAAGTTAGGAAATTTAAAAATTTCTTAATAAAGTCCCTTAACATGAAACCCTTATAAGCCTAGATCACCTTAATGGTAACAATCAAATAATATATAAATATAAATATAGGAATAGAAGAATACCTCTAACGCTAATCTAATATGAATGATCTCCACGAGGCGTCCAAGTGTCCGCCCTCCAATGGTGATCCACACGAAAACTTGATTCAAGACTTTAGCTCCAAAGACTTTGATCCTTAATGCAGAATTCTTCCAAAGAATTCTAATGGCTTGCTTTTCTTTCTTTCTAACTTTCTTCTTCTTTCTAAAATTACTTCTAATCCTTTTGTCCTAAAGAAGGCCACCTTGTCTTGGATTAGGACACCCTAGAAGCAATGCTAAAAAGAGACAAAGCCTTGTAAGAAAGAAGGGATAAGGGAGAGAGAATGTGGTGGAATGGGATGAAGGAATATGGTGGAATGACTTCCTTTTATAGATGGCGTAGGGATGCATGCATCCCATCCTTTCATCCATGAAGGGAGGCGTGGGATCCAAGGGATGTGCCTTTTGATGAGAAGGCTTATCATGATAGGGAAGTTATGGAGAGATAAGATGTAATCCTTATCTGATAAAGAGATAAGGATGCCTTATCCGTAACTAATCAAGGAAGCACCTCCTCATGCCATCATCCCATGTGAGGCTCCATCACGCCATGAATCCCATCATCACATGATCCAAGGGCTATAAATCAAGGCGCCATAAGGAGAGGGAGTTATGTCATCATCCAACGGTTCAATGATAATCCAAGGGCTCCAATTCAAGGCGCCTCATCATGATCCCATTATGTCTTCATCCAATGGCTGATGAAGATCAAAGGGTCATGATTAAAGGCCCTACCTAACCCAATCCAATTGGGTTCAAACCACCTCACCATTATGTCTTCATCCAACGGTAGATAAAGATCCAACGGTCTAAAATGAATGATTTATCAAATCTAATCCAATCAGACTCAAACTAAGCCAATTAGGTGCCAACTCTTGGCTAACCCATATTAGGATATGATCTAATCAAATTAGATCAATTAAGAGTCATATTCGTATCCAATTCGAATCAGATTCGAATCCAATTCGAATCAGACTCGAATCCAATTTGAATCAGGAGCTAAGATTTGCAACACGTGCTAGCATGTTCATCTTGCAAATATGATCTAATCTAATTAGACCCTTGATCAGTTTTCTTGTGTGTGACCCATTGGGTTTCCATACTTAGCCAGCAATAGGTGTGAGTGCGAGTTGACTTAACTTGATTAGAACTCTTCTAATCGATTTAGGTCCAAACTATGCGAACCCGAACTTAACAATTAGAATCCTTTCTAATTGGTGATCGAATTAAACTCTTTAATTCGATCAAATCTATAAGACAAGATTGTCGTCTAGTAACGTGTCATGTCTACCCGGAAGATATAGAATTTGGTGGAAATACCAAAAATACCCTTCAGTGGCAAGTTACCGTGCAATTCAATCCTTCAATCAAGCTACATCCCAAATATGTATATGAGCATGAATCTATATCAAACTCAATTATATATTCATTTTCTCTTAATCTTCTAATGATAATTCGAATAATGAAATATTAGAAACTCTTTCAAATTTTCATTCTGCTTTGATCAAAGCCTTCCTGAATTATCATATGATTAGAATAAATGGGATGGGATCTTCTCTTACTAGAAGTGATTGATTCCTTGTTGACCTACTCATAATCTTCGTACACAATTCACCATATCCAGAAGACCTCGTACACAACTTATTATCATGAATGAGTGTTGTTGCTGGAAATTGAACCCGGGGGCGACCAGTGGCTGAGAAGGAGGAGCTCCGGCGAGAGTTGGCGGGTGGCGGTTCGTCGGCGGACGGCGTCCTCCGGAGGACCTGCAAAAAGCTGGTTGCCGGGTCCGATGCTTAAGTCAGAGGGGGCTAATGTGTAAGGGGAGAGAGATTATCCTCTCTAGTTTCGTAGAGTCCAGCCCTTTCTAAGAGGAAGAGGTTTTTCTTTTATAGGAGAGATACAGGGTTACCTGTGATGTGACCGGACGAATTAAATGAGTTACCGTCATGATTGAGTGTGGTCATCTGAATTAATGCGTTGCCGTGGAGGACGAAACTGGAGCCAATGAGTTGTTGTGGATGACCGGACGTAGTTGAGTGAGTCGATGAGTTGCCGTGGATGGCTTGAGATTTTGAGTAACTCGAAGATCCGTGGAGACCATGTGCATTAATTATTGACAGTCATAGCAAGGTATGGTCCCTGGTTGATGTATCGTGGCATGGCCGGCAAGCAAAATATGGTACGACGAGACTGCTGCAGGGCGTGGCCGCAGCATGTGAACGACGAGTTTGGTTTTCTGAGCTCGGCCTGCATGAGCTCGGCTCGGTCTGCATGAGCTCGGCCTGCATGAGCTCTGTCTTCTGAGCTCGGTTTGCATGAGCTCGGCCTGCTTAAGCTCGGCCTTCTGAGCTCGGTCTGCATGAGCTCGGCTCGGCCTGCATGAGCTCGGCCTGCTTGAGCTCGGCCTTCTAAGCTCGGTCTACATGAGCTCGGCTCGGCCTGCATGAGCTCGGCCTACTTGAGCTCGCCTTCTGAGTTCGGTCTGCATGAGCTCGACTCGGCCTCCATGAGCTCGGCCTGTTTGAGCTCGGCCTTCTGAGCTCGGCTCGGCCTGCATGAGCTCGGTCTTCTGAGCTCGGTCTGCATGAGGTCGGCTCGGTCTGCATGAGGTCGGCTCGGCCTGCATGAGCTCGGCCTACTTGAGCTCGGCCTTCTAAGCTCGGCTCGGCATGCATGAGCTCGGCCTGCTGTTGGATTTGGGTGCTTTAATTGTACTTGTGGGGTGGTCCATTTTTTCCCCCAACACTACCCCCGACTTTCGAGTTCGAGCTGCTTTTTGGCTCGGGCGAAGGTAGTAGTCCAGTCGTCGATCGTCCTGTAATATAGCCAAATATCTTTGGAGATGTATGTGCTAAGTAGGGTGTACCTCTCATGCAGTCGGAGCTAATGGCCTTAAGCCGAGCTGTCCAAGCGGAGCTAAGCGACTTTGCTCTAAGATCGACTTCAGCAGTCTTCTTTGGCTTGTGGTTGACTCAGCAGGGTGCCCCCACTCAGATCGGGGCGTGTTGTCGTAGGAGGCGTCTAATAGCGTTGAAGGACGTCGAATAGCGTTGAATGGCGTCGAAATAGCATCGGATGTCGTCGAAGTGGTGTCGAATGTCGTCGAATGGCGTCGAATAGGCATCCTGAGCTTGGTCGGGGCATCATTGGAGACACATACAGGAGACGGACTTCGTCCGTTGGCGATTGTGCGCCCTTATTCGAAGTGGGGCGACGTTGGAGATAAAGATACCCGTAGGTCGTTTTTTGGATTCTCCGACTTAAAAATAGATAAAATATTGAAATTATTTGAAGCCAAAGTGGCGTTCTGTACCTTTTGGAGATATTTTGATGGCTCTCAAGCTTCGAAGTCCCTCGGGACTTGGCTCAGCACCGACCTTCTGAGGTTGGCCTTTGGAGCTCGTTTTTCTGAACTCGGTCTGCATGAGATCGGCCTGCGTGAGCTCGGCCTCATGAGATCGGTCTTCTGAGCTCGGTCTGCATGAGCTCGATCTTCTGAGCTCGGCTCGGCCTACATGAGCTTGGTCTTTTGAGCTCGGCCTTCTGAACTCGGCTGCATAAGCTTGGTCTGCATGAGCTCGGCTCGGCCTGCATGAGCTCGGCCTGCTTGAGCTCGGCTCGGCCTGCATGAGCTCGATCTTCTGGACCATGAGGGGATTTAACTTCATAGTACTTTCTTGGGATGGAATCTCCTGTGAATCTAGCCAGAGGGGCGCTCATCCTTTGAAAGGCATTATAAAATAAGGCATCAGCCGAGCTTTCATTATGTACTAAAATTCTTTTTAAAGCCTTGCAATGATGAAGAAAATAGCTACAACGTCATCATAAAATCCTTTGGTCTTCATCGGAAAAAGAGATGACTTTCGCAGTGTACGGATGCTTTGAGGAAGCTCCTTCCGAGCTCGATGCTTCAGGTGCCTCTACTCGCCCGCCCTCTGATGATATTGTTGATGCCCGCGAAAGGTCAATTGTCGCCCTGCTCCTCACGCAGCACTGGGTTTTGTTCCTCAGACTCTCTCCTATAGGCATGATCATGGACAAAACAACTCAACCGACCTCGGCAGACAAGTGCCTCGATCTCATCATGGAGCTCGTAGCAATCCTCCGTATCATGGCCGCGATCTTGGTGGAAGTGGCAGTACTTTTTCGAGTGCTTCCGCGACTTTATCGGTCGCATCCTCAACTGAGGTCGGAGGTAGCCCTGACCCTCCATCTCCATGAGGATCTCTGCTCGGGTGGATATGAGGGGAGTGTATGTCTAAAACTTTTGGAGGGGGGACATCGAGTGAGCTAGGCTTTTGGGCCAAGGAGGCTCTTTCTCATGCTAGGGGTATCTGCTGCTTGGTTGGGAGCGCTCCTCGTGGCGTGTCTTCTGCATCTTGGCAGGTCGTTCGGCTGCCTCCCGCCGAGAGGCCATGGCTTCCTCAGCCTTGTCGTACTTGCGAGCTCGGGCTAACATTTTAACTAAGTCGGCGGGGAAGCTTTTCTCGATGGAGAAGAAAAATTTGTAGGACCAAGCTCCAGTTTTCAATACCGACATGGCGATTGACTGGTCGAGATCACGAATCTCCCATGTGGCAGAGGTAAAGTGACTGATGGAGTCTTTTAAGGATTCTCCCTCCTTCTACTTGATGGTGAAGAGGGAGTCTGCGGCATTGACGCCGGCTAGTGGCCAAAATGGATGGCGAGCTGCCTGCCCAGCTATTCAAAGGAGAGAATCGAGCTGGGCTTTAGTCCGAAGAACCAAAGACGAGCTGCCTTGCGGAGAGTCGCTAGGAAGGCTTTGCAGAGTAGAGCGTTTGTGGCTCCTTGGAGTGTCATAAGGGCCTTGTAGCTCTCCAAATGATCCAGAGGATCGGATGAGCCATCATATGGCTCAATCTGTGGCATCTTGAACCTCTGGGGGATTGACTCATCCATGATCCATTGAGGGAATGGAGATTCTGTTGTAAAGTCAAGGTCGGCGTCTCGCTTTGGGCCTCGGTCTTGAAGCATCTGTATCTGCCGCTCCAAGTCTTCGACTTTTCTGCGAGCTCGGGTGGGGCTCCTATTGCAGCTTGGCATGGGGCAGACCCCGCCTTAGATGGGTGCTCCCGTACTCGAGGCGTCAAGCTTCGGCGCGAGCTCTCAGGATAATGGATGCGGGACAAGCCCTCCCGGCTTGGGGGTTGAGTTCGGTGGGAGCTTTGGTGGTGGCGACGCTCTACAGAAAAATGATGCCGCGAGCAGCATCCTTAGAACTCATGCTCGTGAGGAGAGAGTAGAAGTTGGTCTTCTACTTGCTGTAGGCCTTGAACGGCCGCAGTGAGTGCTTGGACTTGTTGAACAAGCAGGTTGAACTGCTCTGGTTGAACTTGGGGGACTGGATCCGCCGGAGGCCTTGGTGATGGGTTCTGGATTGATTGTCCAGGACTTGGTACGCGATGTCGGAAGGTGTTAGAGGCTCCCTTACTCCTTAGCTTCATGGCCACGACTCGGGCCCTTCCTCTAGCGCCAACTGTTGCTGGAAATTGGACCCGAGGGCGACCAGTGGCTGAGAAGGAGGAGCTTCGACGAGAGTTGGCGGGTGGTGGTCCGTCAGCGGGCGGCATCCTCCGGAGGACCTGCAAAAAGCTGGTGGTCGGGATCTCCGGCGCCGGCCCTCCGATGCTTAAGTCATAGGGGGCTAATGTGTAAGGGGAGAGAGATTATCCTCTCTAGTTTCGTAGAGTCCAGCCCTTTCTAAGAGGAAGAGGTTTTTTCTTTTATAGGAGGGATACAAGGTTACCTGTGATGTGACCGGACGAATTAAATGAGTTACCGTTATGATTGAGTGTGGTCATCTGAATTAATGTGTTGCCGTGGAGGACGGAACTGGAGCCAATAAGTTGTTGTGGGTGACCGGACGTAGTTGAGTGAGTCGATGAGTTGCCATGGATGGCCTGGGATTTTGAGTAACCCGGAGATCCATGGAGACCATGCGCATTAATTGCTGACAATCGTAGCAGGGTATGGTCCCTGGTTGATGTGTCGTGATGTGGCCGGCAAGCAAAGCATGGTACGGCGAGATTGCTGCAGGGCGTGGCCGCAGCATGTGGACGACGAGCTCGATCTTCTGAGCTTGGCCTGCATGAGCTCGATCTTCTAAGCTCGGTCTACATGAGCTCGGCTCGGCCTGCTTGAGCTCGGCCTTCTGAACTCAGTCTACATGAGCTCAGCTCGGCCTGCATGAGCTCGGTCTTCTGAGCTCGGTCTACATTAGCTCGGTCTGCTTGAGCTCGGCCTTCTGAGCTCGGCCTGCTGTCGGATTTGGGTGCTTTAATTATACTTGTGGGGTGGTCCATTTTTTTCCCCAACAAGCGTAAACCAAAACATGAATTTATGTGTACAAAATACCATGGTGATCTCAGATCAAAGGATCAGTTGCACAACTCCCACTAAAAGAATTATCTTTTGAAATGTAAGACTTCATAAGCTATTCTCTTGGCAGGTCAATTCAGTGAACTCATTCCTCTAATGAGCACCCACATCTTTGTATTAGAATCTCACATAAGTGATTGTGAGATCAATCACCCTTTGCATCGAGCATACATAAGATGTGCCAGTCTTGCCGGTAGCATTGATCTCCGACTTAATGTACCAATCAACTGGACATACTTAAGATTAGTATTTTAGAATTTTAGGTCTCACTAATATGATCTCATCATGGTCCTAAAATCATTGTCCTAATCTAATGGGTTCATCACAAATATAATAAACAATATATGATGAAACACAATGCCTTTATTCATAATTAAATGTTATGTACATGATTTGAAAAATCAAAGAAAAGTCCTTCGCACTACATATTGCGATTGGTTTGTAGGGCATCTATTCTTTCACGCTCGGTGGACGTGTTCACCGGGTTCTCATTCACCGGAGGCGCCTTGTTCCTCGACGCCCTCCTCCTCCTGGCGGCGGTCGGCCTCTTGGCCTGGACAAGTGCGCCGACGCGGCCGCCCCTCGCCTGTGAGAAGTCGAGAACTAGAAAACGCCGAGAAGACGGACCAAATGGAGAGAGACGTTCCTTCCGGCAAGAGAGAGATGGGAGGGTGGGGTTCCTTATGGCGAGAGAAAGAGGTGGGGGGTTGGAAACTTTAGGGTTAGAGATGTGGAGAGGTTGGTAGGGTCCGTGGAGAGAGAGGTGGGAGGGTTTGATGCAGATAGAGAGAGGGGGGGGGGGGGGGGGGGGGGTTGGAGACTTTGGATTTTTTTCGGCAAGAGAAAAATTTTTGGCGGTTGGAATTTTGGAGGGGGAGAGAGAGAGAGAGAGTATCTGCTGGTTTGAAACAAAGAAATTTTGCTCCCCCGCTTGCGTCGCACTTGTCTACTCACATAGAGTAGATGGGGTACAGAATGAGGGCATCCACCGTATGGTCACCTCATATATGCTTGTATTTCAGTAGTTTATTCTTTCTTTTTTTCCTTCCTCCTGCTATTTTTATCCTTTTATCCCTTTTTTTCTTCGCGTGCTGCACCCAATGAATAGAAACAAATAAAAGGAGAGCTTTCCTGCCACTGATTGATGATATTTATGGCAATAAAAATACACCATGGTATGATTGAACTGCGGCGAGTACGGCTGCCTTAGGGTAGAGAGGGCAGCGGGGCCGCCGACCACCCCCTCGAGCGGCCCAGAGTACTCTACGCTCGCGGTGGAGCCGAGAGATCTATGATCTCCCAGTACAAGGTCCTTATTAGTGCGATGCGGGGCTGACTTCTGGGCCTAAGAATGCTATTATTATTACTAGCACAAGGGGACGAGCGCAACCCCGCCCCTGCCTGCTTTGCTATTCGACACGTTCCATCCATTAAACCAGCATTAGTAACCTATGAGCTCAGGTTGGAACGGTTTTTGAGAGATTTTTTTATTAAACGGATTTGAATAGGTTAAATATACTAAATATCTAAAATATCCATCCGATCTAATTAATAAATAGATTAAATAGATCAATTTATTTATAATCAAAATTTATTTAGATTAAATCCAAACCTATTTAGAATGGGTCGAACACGGATCGAATTGGCAGGTCGGATTCCTCCCCTGATTATTTGTGATTGGATTTAAAATAAATTTAGATTCTTAACCAAGCTAGAGTTTAAATAAAAAAAATACGTAAGATTCGACTTTGCTATTTTAACATCTTAAAATAATGGCCACCAGGACAATGGTCATTATTTCTAGAGAAATAAATTCTAAGCATACTCCGTTCTAGAGAATATCCTGAACGGGCGGGCATCAGCTGCAACAAAATGTGAAGCTTGGTTATTTCTTAGAAATCTTGCTCATATCGGGTTCATGCTGGATACAAGAGGTGTTACTGGCTAGCACTTGGTTGAGCCCGGTGCCTGCCTCTCTTGGCCCATGTATGTAACATCAAATGGTTGAGATGAAGGTGAGGTGCTTCCTTCCAGTGCTTGAGCTGCTGCAGCTATGTGTAGAACAATATTTTTAATCATGATTTTATAGAAGGACCAGAATCGCTAATCATATTATAATATATAATAATAATACAGAGAGAAAGAGGCAAGGCCTATTATGATACCTTATTATTATTCAATGCAATCTTAGGATGGAAAAGTCCCATGCTGGACTTTGAAGCCTTTTGCGTTTCTGTTTCTAGTAATGTTACATTAGAGGGTGTGATGCAGCATTGCAATTTTTTGAGCAGGTATTGTGACCAGTGGACCATGCCTAGCTTCACAAATGTTAGTGAATTTGTAAGGTAGCAGTTCTCACTGAATTTTCCTATAATTTTTTCTTTAGAGTATCGAATTTTAAATAAATTTTTATATCAGTAGTTGAATAATTCTACATATTTTCTTATTTGTAAATTATATTTTAAGTATAATTTTGTACGCAATATCCGAATTAGGGTAAGGGGTCATGCTCTATATATGTGCATCTACGTCATTGTATGAAAGTGGTTTTTTTATATATATTAGCAAAAAAAATTTGGAGAATTTTTTTTCATTAAATAAAAAGTTCTTCAATCTAGTTTGCCTTCAATTTATTTGTTGATCTTGAAATATCAATTCCGGCGAATAAGTCACTTTTCACTCTTCATGTTGTATCATAGTGCTTGTTTTATGCACACTAGAATTTTCTCTTGCCATGTGTAAAAAATAATTTTGTGACTTAAAGGGATGGGAAGTTGAATATTGAGTTGCTAACTTAGCAGTAATTAGAGTTAAGAAACTTTTTCAATGCAATGACAGGCACCTTCAAAATAATTTTTATTTAATATTCACGCATTTTTTGAGTGGCAAAGAAAACATGATTGAATAAATATTTTTCTTTTTTATTTTTTGAATAGATTTTGTCTAAAAAATCCTAAAAGATAAAAAGAGAAACCCATGCAAGGGAACCATCCTTGCTTCATCTCTTTCATATGTTGCATTTGCCCTCCACTAGTTATGGTTAATGGAGAACGAAGCTATAAATTCTAGTCAAAATTATGTATTGCATCTTATTCTACTTTAAATGAAAATGTGATCTACCTTCAAATGCAACTTCGAATCATGTAATCTTGCATCATTGACCCAAGTTTTTCTAAGAAGACCGATTGCATGCTATAATAAGAAAACAATTGGGATAACATGACAATAGAAAAGCTTTTCATTCTTCCACCTTATAACCTCGTGTATTGGATTCATAGATAATTTATGTCAGTTTAGATGTTTAAGAACTGACAATACCTTATAAAATTATTTCTACTTTTTTTCTTTTAAAGAAGAATAGCAAGAGCATTACATTATTATCTAAGTCTCTAACTTTGAGAAACATTATCTTCCAAGATTGAAATTGCATGTCAACATGTAGCAACCAAAGGTATGCCACCTCTCATTTTTTGTTTTTTTAATTTAAAAAACATATTTTGATCCCTCCAAATTTTCACTAGAAATACTTAGACCCCAAAATTCAAAAAAGTTGCAACTAATACCACCAAGTCAATTTTGTTGTAATGATATGATCCAGCTCATTATCTACCCCTTGACACTATTAAGGGACAAGGACAAAAAACTAAAACATCCTTGCCAAGAAAGGTTTAAGATGCCTACTAATTATTTTCTAGTCTATGAGAGGGACCGACATATTTTGGAGCCTTCCCCCTCCTTTGACCCTATGCTCCTCTAGAGAGTCTAGTGAGTGTCAATGGAACCATAACCATCCTCCCATCTACCTTCTCCCGATTTGCTGATCTCTCCAAATTCAAGATGGAGCAACAATGATCATGCAAAGGTGGATAATGCAAATCTCCAGCTTCTTCTCTACTATCATGGTCATGGTAATTAACACCCCCTTATTAATCACTCCGGATCAAACCTCATGAACAGTTGCTTTAAAATAGCCGCTGAAGATATAACAAGAATAGTTACTTTAAAATAGTTGTTGAAGATATAACACAAATAGTTGCTTTAAAGTGGCCATTGAAGATATAAACGGTTATTTTAAAGTGACTGTTAAAGATATAATTTTTCATCAAAAGTTTGGGAATCTGTGCGAATCGTTCTTTGCTTCACGGATGGTTACGAATAAAGTCAAAAATTGCGGCAACTTAATTTAATTGATTGACAAGAGATGTATCGTTTGATGCCAATAGATGCAGCAGAAGATGGATTATTTTGAAATAGAAAATGCATCGATTGGGAAGAGGCATCATGTCTCTATAAATAGAGAGCCTTGGCCAGATTTGACTATATATGCAATATTTTATTTCCCCACTTCCGGCAATTCTGTCAAAAGAAGTTATTTCCTTTAGTTTCTAAAACAGTTTCAGGAGAGTTTTTGGAATCTCTTTAGAATTGCTATCTGTAGAATTCCCTAAGGCTTTGTTGTATCATGGGGGTGATTTGCTACGAACCTATTAGCAAACTCCTTTAAGTGGGGGTAAATATCACCTAAAAGAAAGCGATTTTACGCGCCTCAAAGCCTTGAATTGTTCTACAATTTCTTTTATTTTCTTGTTTCCTCCCACTCTCCTCAACAATTTTAAGGTGATATTCGCAATGGCTTTTGAATCAAGTACTGCCTTCAAAGTCATGAATCAAGATTTCGTCAAGTTAGATCGATTTGATGGAACTAATTTCACTAGTTGGAAAGACAAGATGATATTTCTTCTCACTGCACTAAAAATCGTTTATGTGTTAAATCCAAGTCTACAGCCAATTCCTCCTGAAACTCCACAAGATTCTGATCAAGTCAAAGAAGAACGAAAGAAGCGAGAGGATGATGAATTTGTTTGTCGAGGCCACATTTTGAACACATTGTCAGATTGTCTCTATGATCTCTATGTCTCTTTGAAGTCTCCACAAGAAATTTGGAAAGCATTAGAGGAGAAGTATACAACTGAAAGGCAAGGTACGGACAAATTTTTGATTATGAAATATTTTGAATTTAAGATGACTGATAACATACCAATCATGGATCAAGTACATGAATTGCAAGTTTTGGTTAGTAGACTCCGTGATCCTAAAATTATTATTCCTGAGTCACTTCAAGTGGGGGCAATTATTGCAAAACTTCCTTCCACTTGAAATGATTATGGGAAGAAACTTCTGCACATGACAGAAGATTTAAACGTAGAACGGATACAAAAGCATCTAAGGATTGAAGAAGAAACTAGAAAACAAGATGCTCTGTATCTGAATTCTAATGTGAATTATGTTAGTAAAAAGGAGTCTAACAAAAACCAAAGAAGTTAGAAATTTTTCCAAGTGCAAAAGAAAGGTTCTAGCTTCAAGAAGAATATCAATCCCAACAAAAGGAATAAAATTTGTTATCATTGTGGAAAGAAAGGCCATTATATTCGTGAGTGCAGGCATCGTCACAATGAAAAGAAAGTCAGTCCAAGTTCAACCAACAATGAAAACAATGCAAACATGGTGGAAGAAGAGATCAAAGATCTTGTTGCTATGGTTTCTGTAATGCAAATTAGTATGATTACAGAAATACATATGGCAACGGCCAACAAGTCGTCTGAGTGGTGGCTTGACTCTGGCGCTATAGTTCAAGTTTGCAATGATAGAGAACAATTCAAGAGTTATGAAGGTGCTGCTGTTGGTCAAGAAGTACTAATGGGAAATTACAACCCTGTAAAAGTCCTTGGAAAAGGAATTGTTGAACTTCAATTTACTTCTGGTAAGAAACTGACTTTGTTAAATATCCTGCATGTCCCAGAATTTAGAAAAAATCTTGTATCTGCTAGTCTGTTATGTAAGAATTAAAGTTGTTCTAGAATCTGATAAGGTGGTCCTTTCTAAGAATGGAATTTTTGTTGGGAAGGGATAACCTTGTAATGGTATATTTAAACTCAGTCTTGATAACATTAATAAAGTATCATCACATTCTTCTTACATTGTTGATTCTTGTTCTTTATGGCATGCTAGACTAGCACATTTAAATTTTAAGTCATTACATTTTATGCATAAGCATGGATATATTTCTTATATGCATAAAGACAATAATAAGTGTGAAATTTGCATTCAAGCAAAAATCACTAAGAGCCTTTTTCCCAAGGTGGAAAGAAATACTCAAATATTGGAATTGGTACATTCCAATATTTGTGAATTGAATGGAATTCTAACAAGAGGTGGCAAACGCTATTTTATAACATTTATAGATGATTGCTCAAGATACACATATGTGCATTTAATGAGAAGCAAAGACGAAGCATTTGACTTCTTTAAATGTTATATAGCAGAAGTAGAAAATCAAAAGAAAAGAAAATTAAAATTCTTCGCAGTGATAGAGGTGGAGAATATTTTTCTAATGAATTTTCTACTTATTGTGAAAAGCACGGTATTATACACCAAAAATCAGCACCATATATACCTCAACAAAATGGTTTGGCTGAAAGAAAAAATAGAACTTTAATTGACATGGTTAATGCAATAATTTTAAATGCTAAGTTATCTTTAAATTTAAATTTGTGGGGTGAAGCATTGCTCACTGCATGTCATGTTCATAATAGAATTCCATCCAGAAAAATGCAAATTTCACCCTATGAATTGTGGAAAAGAAGAAAACCAAATTTAGACTATTTTAAAGTGTAGGGGTGTTTGGCCTTTATAGAGTTCCTGATCTAAAGAGAACCAAATTAGGGCCAAGAGCAATTAAAAGTGTGTTTGTAGGATATGCTCAAAATTCAAAAGCATATAGATTGTTAGACTTAAAGTCTAATGTTATAGTGGAAACTAGGGATGCAGAATTTATAGAAGATAAATTATGTATTGATTTTGTGCCTGAGTCTATTCCTACCATTGATAGCACACAACCCTCACAAACTGACTTAACTCCCAGCATGTCAAACCATGAGAATAATAAAAGGAAGGAGCATAATACTTCTTTGGAGCCTAGGAAAAGTCAGAGAAATAGAAAAGAAAAGAATTTAGGTCCTGATTTTATTTCTTCTCAATCTATAGTCTTTCTTGTTGAAGGTAATAGAACCACTGTACTCAAGAAAATACCCATTTTATTAAATATTGAGGATGATCCTAAGACTTATAGTGAGGCAATGTCATCAAGAAATGTAGCCTCTTGGAAAGAGGCTATAAATGATGAAATGGACTCAATATTGTCTAACAATACTTGGGTTCTAGTGGACTTGCCTCAAGGATCAAAGCCAATTAGATGCAAATGGGTATTTAGAAAGAAGTACAATACAGATGGATCTTTACAAACCTTTAAAGCTAGATTAGTAGCCAAAGGGTTTGCACAAAAGGAAGGCATAGATTATTTTGATACTTATGCACCAGTGGCAAGAATAACATCCATTAGAGTTCTTATGGCATTAGCTTCAATTTATAAATTGCATGTTCATCAAATGGATGTTAAAACAACATTTTTAAATGGTGATCTTGATGAAGAGATTTATATGGAACAACCAGAAGGATTTGTTCTTTCTAGAAATGAAAGAAAAGTCTGTAAATTGGTCAAGTCATTATATGGTTTAAAGCAAGCACCAAAACAATGGCATGAAAAGTTTGATTCAATAATTTTATCATATGGATTTACACATAACAATGCTAACAAGTGCATTTATTCAAAGTTTACTCAACATTATGGCGTGATCATTTGTCTTTATGTGGATGACTTACTAATTTTTGGAACCAATTTAGAAAGTGTCTGAAACTAAGAAGTATCTGACTTCTCAGTTTAAGATGAAAGATCCTAATGAAGTAGATACTATCTTAGGCATAAAGGTTAGGAAACATAGTAGGGGATATGCCTTAAATCAATTTCATTACATTGAGAAATTGTTGATGAAATTTAAACATCTAGGAATAAAAGAAGCAAGTACCCCATATGATCCTAATGGAAAATTGACTGACAATTCTGGCAAAGTAGTGGCACAGCTTGAATGCGCCAATGCTGTTGGAAGTTTAATGTATGCTATGCATTGTACAAGGCCAGATATTGCATTTGCTGTGTGCAAACTCTCTAGATACAGCAGTATACCTAGTACAGATCACTGGAAAGCAATAAATAGAGTTTTTGGATATCTCAAGAAAATAATTGAATTGGGATTGTTCTATTTTAATTATCCAGCTGTACTAGAAGGATTCACTGATGCAAGTTGGATTACAAGTCAAGTGATAATAAATCCACGATAGGATGGATTTTTATACTTGGTGGTGGAGAAATTAGTTGGGCCCCTAAGAAACAGACATGTATTTCACACTCAACCATGGAATCTAAATTTATTGCATTGGCAGCTGCCGGAAAGGAAGCAGAATGGTTGAGAAATCTGTTATTAGACATTAAGTTATGGCCACAACCTATGCCACCTATTTATTTACACTGTGATAGTGAAGCTACTATGTCTAGAGCATATAGTAAAGTTTACAATGGTAAATCTAGACATATCAGTTTAAGACATGAATATGTCAGACAATTAATAATGGATGGAATTGTTACCATCATTTATGTAAGATCTAGCAGTAATTTGGCGGATCCGCTAACCAAAGGTTTGTCAAGAGACTTGGTGAAAATTACATCTGCTAGAATGGGACTGAAACCCTTTTGTAAATAGTCACCGGTAATGGTAACCCAACCTTACTCTAGAAAAAAAAACTAGTATTAAGGTTTAAAGAGTAATAACAAGTTACTGTTATGTGATTGATAGCACTAATACTTACATTGAGTCCCAAAAGAAAATTAGTTACATTAATATAGGATGAGTTATAACTCTTAATGGAATCCAAATTATTTTTAAGTGTCTACAGTAACTGGGACACAAATAAAAATGGGATCCCACCTATATGAATATAGAAGTGGTGCCGCTTCTAGCAAGAGTTTGGGGTTTACTCTTGTAAATATTCATGAAACCAGGATTAACACAGGGCCAGAATAGTGATAAAGCGAGTTATGAACTTTTCATATTTCCGGTTCTAATAAAGAAGCATTGGTTTAAGCTTCGGCCACCAATAATTTCATTAGAGCTTTGAGACATTTATACTAAGTGAAGGTTTAAATCGAAAGATACCTTTATGTATGCATGGTTATATTGTTAGAAACTAAAGGAAATTTAATATTACAATCTAGTGAGGGAATGTTGGAAATATATAATAGATTGTAATATAAAAATAGTAAATTCATAGTTTACTATAATTATTAATCACTCTGGATCAAACCTCATATGATTAAACTTCACGAACAGTTGCTTTAAAATAGCCGTTGAAGATATAACAACAACAGTTACTTTAAAATGGCTGTTGAAGATATAACACGAATAGTTGCTTTAAAGTAACCGTTGAAGATATAAACGGTTATTTTAAAGTGTCTGTTAAAGATATAATTTTTCAATCAAAAGTTTGGCAATCTGTGCAAATCGTTCTTTGCTTCATGGATGGTTACGAATAAAGTCGGAAATTGCGGCAACTTAAATTAATTGACTGGCAAGAGATGCATCGTTTGATGCCAATAGATGCAACAGAAGATGGATTATTTTGAAATAGAAAATGCACCGATTGGGAAGAGGCATCATGTCTCTATAAATAGAGAGCCTTGGCCAGATTTGATTATATATGCAATATTTTATTTCCCCACTTCCGGCAATTCTGTCAAAAAAAGTTTATTTCCTTTAGTTTCTAAAATAGTTTCATGAGAGTTTTTGGAATCTCTTCAGAATTGCTATCTGCAAAATTCCCTAAGGCTTTGTTGTATCCTGGGGGTGATTTGCTAGGAACCTATTAGCAAACTCCTTTGAGTGGGGGCAAATATCACCTTAAAGAAAGCAATTTTACGCGCCTCAAAGCCTTGAATTGTTCTACAATTTCTTTTATTTTCTTGTTTCCTCCCACTCTCCTCAACATAGACCACTTGATCCTCCTATTTTGATAGCTATCACGTCCCAAATGATATCAGAGCGAACTCCACCAATAACCTATGTAGACTAGGAAATACTGCAATACAGATTTATGTAGGCTAACCACGGACAGATTGTAATACTTGTAATTAGATTTGAATGAATTTGAACTCTTAGTCCGACGAGAACGTCAGGGCTTGAATGGAGGAAGTATGTGAGGATCCGTGTGGAGTGTGTTTAGTCTCACATCAGTTATTCGCCGAAAAGATCTTGAGTACTTATATAAGATTAAGGAACCCAAAAAAAATACCTTCCAGCTAGCATTTTTGGAATGAAGTCATGGATTGTTATAATAGTTACCGCTACTTCCTTTCAGAATCAATCACTGCCTTAGGCTGCTTCATACCAAAAAATAAAAAATAGGATAAATAGCAGAAAAGCCTAAAAATTAAAAAAATGTTCTAGCCTTTTACCATGATCGGGAGAGATTTGTAAGCCCCAAATGCAAAGCATCTCTCCAACTGAAACACATACTAGAAGTCACAATCACCATCTGATGATCCACAAGCAAAATGATCCTCAGCAGCAACTCTACGAGAAGGTACTTCCAACTAGCCATGGTAGCTCCCTTCCCCTAACTTTTTCCTCACCTCTTGCAACCGTGAGATTCTGAAACCAAGCATCTAAATCTCCACTTCCAAGGTCCCTAGAAATCATATTAACTGAGCTACCACAAAAGAATTATGGTCAATTGATAAGTCAAAAGAAATCATATTACTTTCTTTTGTTGCTTACTTTTAAAGATGTAGGGGGCGTGAAAACAAAGAAACTTATCGAGACTAATATGCAGGCGCACCACTCGCCTACTAACTGGAACTTTAAAAGACTTTCATTACTAAGATACTGCCCATTTGAGGAGCGGTAACTAAGTAACTAAACTACAAGAAATAAGAGGTAATATTGATTAAAGATAAAAGATATATATATATATATATATATATATATATATGAAAACACTGTAATGATTATAGAAAAGGTCCCCTCTCCATGGTTACAGTTTTAGACATATACATGACCTTTAACTGCTAGACAAATGTCTAGTTATTAATTTGCTACTTTCTGCTAGTTTGTGCCATTCCACTCACTTCCTGATAGTTACCATTTCTAGATTAACTCCCTTGCATTATATTCAGTCTTCACTCTTCACATTGATAACTGTCTAGCAATCGTTCGATGTAGTTATGCCCAATACCTTGCCCCAAGCTAACAATCACTCATTAGATCATGTTCTAAGTACCCTGTATTAAGCTGAAACTTACTCAAGCTCCTCTTAAGTGTTTTATTTCATGCTGATTGTCTTCACCACTTGGTCTTACATTTTTATGCTCAGCTTATACTCAAATATTTGTCTTGGTATTCAACCAGCTACCCAACATTTTGGCTTCAGTTAGTAGCCTCTTTGCTCGACTTGTTAAATCAGAGCTCGGCACTCGGCTTGTCTCTCGAATTTTGGTGAATCAATGTACTTCGATTACCAAGTGTGGAGCCTTTCTTGCTATTATTCAGCTTCCAGTTCTGCCATATGGCCATTACCTAACCAGTCTTTAGACTTCTACTATTTGTTAGAATGCGATACTTTTATTACATTGTTTTTTTTGATTAAAAACTGAAATTCGAGTTTTTATTGATTTGGTAAGATAAGTATGATCTTCCTCATTCTCATGTTGTTCCTCATCCTGCATTTCCGAAGGGGAATGTCCTTCACTGCTACAACACAAGCTATAACTCCTTATTTACCACTCAACCGAGAATCATTTCTCGAAGTATGTATCCCGATAGCCCAAAATCTCAATAGTTAGTTCTAGGTCTTTCAGTCAAAAAACAACATCGATGAAGACATATAGATACACTATCACGTGGTGGGGATTGCAATTTTCCCACATTTTATTGTAGAGCTTCTTTGCTTTTAAAATATTGTTCATGTTATGTTGAAATTTTTCATTTCCATAATCTTGTTGGAATAGCAAATTTGGCCCAAGTTATCCTACTTTCTATTGACTTAATTCTTATAGTCTTTAAAAAATCCAAAATTGGAATATGTTTAATTAACATGAGCATTTTATACAAGAAAATAGTGCAATGATAATTATTACCAAACAAGCAACAAGAGTACTTGAAGATAACTATTTTGTTATTGACAAAAATCAAATAAAATCATAATCTAGAGAGAAATATGAAGGAAATTGTATCTGATGGTCATGTCTCCTATTAATCATATCTAGTAGCACTTTTTTTTTTGACACATTTCTTGAAATCTCGTACTTGTCACTCATTAGGTTTGATAACTTTTTATTGGTAGTGGGGACATGAAGGGTATATCCAGTTGGGACATCATTTTTCAACACGTTGATGTACAGGTAACTTGTTTTTAATGCAGCCAAGACAATGACATGGCATTATTTGCTATCAAAACATTTACCTCCTTGCCTCCTCCAATCATGCGCTCCTTTTGGTGACATCCAGATTAAGGGTTTCACCATGGTGCTATTTTATATCTTTTTGTCAAAAGTAGGAAGTCATCCTAGCGCCTTCTTACTGTGGGTACACATAGGGCTGTTAATGAGCCGAGCTGCTCGGGCTCGGCTCGGGCTCGGCTCGGTAAAAGCCCGGCTCGGGCTCGGCTCGTTAGTCAAACGAGCCCGAGCCCGAGCCCAATATGAGGCTCGTTTACATCCGAGCCCGAGCCCGAGCTCGAGCCCGAGCAGCTCACGAGCCCAAACAAGCTTGGACCTCTCGCTATTTGCTGAATGCTAATTGCTAAACAAGGAAACAACTCCCATTCTCTCATGACCCACGGCCCACGGACCCACCCAGCCAGCCCCCTTTCGAGTGTGACTCCCGAGTCCCGACTCCCATGGCCAATAGCCAAATCCCATTTTCCCCAGCCCCCAGGCCCCCCACCGTCGACCTAAATGCTCATGCCCTAATCTCCCTCAGACCTCAGTCCCTCTCGAGTCTCGGCCTCTCCCACTCCCAGCCCTCCCCCGACTTGCTACGGCTGCCCTAGTTCCTGGATCCGGCGTCCGGCGATCCCCTTCCGGCCTTCCCCGACTTCCTGAAGCCCCAGCTCCGCCGCGCTCCGCCTTCCTTTGCCCGCACACCGTGCCGCCGGCCGTGAATCCCGACTCCACAGACAGCAGTCACAGGCTCACAGCACCACCGAAACCTCCCCTCCAAACCCTTCAAGGCTTCAAACCCCCCTTCACCCCTACCTCCCTCCAAACCCCTCTCACCCTCCAAACCCCTCCGCCTCCGGCCCTCCCTCTCCTTCGAACCCCTCACCCCTTCCATCATCTGGACCTCGACGAGACGACGACTCGACCCCTCGACTTGCTCCTCCTTGATCTTTCCCGACTCCGACTTGCTGAGTTGCTGCGGTGCTGACCCCCGACCGGCGACCGGCCGACCCCGACTTGCTGGTGAGTTTCCTCTTCTTTCCTCACCGTCCATCATCTCTTTGCTCGGTTGCTCCTCAGTTCTCAGTCCGCGGCCGAGCCTCCGGCGCCCGCAGCGCCTGCGGTCGACCCGCGGCCGAGCCTCCGGCACCCGCAGCGCCTGCGGTCGACCCGCGGCCGACGTCCGTACCGGTGGTGCTCGCGGCCGCCCCCTTCTTTCTTCTCTTCTTTCTTTTTTTCTTTATTTCCTTCGTTCTTCTCTCCTCCCGTCCTCCGACGAATGATAGGGATGGGGCGCCGGCCGTCGGGGCAGGCTCGGGCTCGGGCAAACGAGCTTCACGAGCTCGAGCCCGAGCCGGAGCTGTGCCAGGCGAGCCCGAGCCCGAGCCCAGTACAGGGCTTGGTACCGAGCCCGAGCCCAGACTTTTATAGAACGAGCCGAGCCGAGCCTGCTGTGGCTCGGGCTCGGCTCGGCTCGTTGACAGCCCTAGGTACACAAGGATATTTACCTTAATTGGGGACCAACCGGCCACACATCCCTTATTTTTTTTTAAACTATTGTGGAATCTCAAGATAAAGGACCACCCTGATCCTGTCCTCACTCATCCATCAGCAATTCTCGACCTCTGGCTTTCTCCCCTAGCGCTCACTTATAGTAGCTTCCTCTCATCTGGGATAAGTTGGTGGTCACCCATAAAATCATTAATCAGATTCAATAATCAAATATAAATATGCTTCTATATAAATAAGAGACATGTAGAATAGAACCTACCTAATCTATCCATGATATGTTCACTAGAATCATATATATTATTAATGGTTTAAAAAGCTCAGAAAAGTATTATGTTAATAGCGAAATGGTGATTTTTTTTTTTTCAGATCTTTGTCAAGAACTTAGAAAGCAAAAGTGACTGCTATTCATGAAGCTAAGGATCGAAACAAGCTATTCCGCTCCAATCCGAGAGCACCTTCATCTTGGCTGTCCCCTCTCATTCATCGCACATCTTGAGGTAGGTCCTCCATCTCCCTCGTAAGGGGAGAATGAATAGTCTACAACATGTCAATTATGATCCTCGGATTTTACCCAAACTATGGTAGTTATGATCCTTGGAAGCACCACTATCCTTTTTGTGGTGATTGACTTTCTTTCCTGAATTTCAATAATAACGATAGACGAAATTGGAGAAAAGGAATAGGAGAAAAGGGAGAAGGTATTGTGTGAGATAAACGGGTTACAATGATTAGTTAGAAAAGAAATAAAGGAAGGTTTTGGATAGTCATCGGCTAGAGGCACTGCATCGGAAAAGTAGTGTTAAATAATAAATAAACGTCCTAGTTGACGTCAAGCTGAGTTGTATGCAATCCGAATATTGGGTGTTTTTTGAGAGATCTTTAATAGATATGATTTACTAAAAATTTTCATTGAAAACTTAATATTGTCATCGTATATAATTTACATTAATTTGCAATTTCTTTTCGTGCCATGGCCATTGGTTGTTGCTAGGTGAAAATAGTAATCATACAAATGAATGCTAGATGAACATACAAATAATATCACAAATATATTTTCCCCCTTTTTGACATGTACGCGTGCTACAAAAGTAATTAATTAATTAATATTAGTAAGATGTTAAGAAAAAAATCAAGAAAAATAGTAATACATGGTAACAATTTTTTTTTGCTACATCGAGCGACTCATACAATTCTAGTATGAATACATCTAAAAAAGTCAAAATACAATAAGTTACAAGGCGCTCGAGGCAGCTCCTCCTCACCGATCCAAAGAACCCCCAGAGTGAATCGCCACAAAGGAAGCCACTCAGTCCACAGCTCCATTGGCCTCTCGTAGACATGTTTTGCCCTGAAGGTAACGCCACCACTGGCCATGCCCAAATGTTTCAAGTAGGGCGTAATGTCCCCCAGTGTTCCTACCCCCAAATCTAACCGATCATTGTGGCCGAGTTACCCTTAAGCAGGATGACATTGGCCCACAGTACATGCCGATCATGAAAGAAACCAGCCCAAGTTGCCCTCAGCTTTGCCCCAGGGATTGAGATGTCGAAAATCGAGCTCCCTTAAGCTGCTGCCACTAAAGTCCGAGTCTCTGATCACAAAACCTGCATCACCCCTTCTGTCACCATCCAAAACACATCCATCAAAGTTAAATTTGAGGAAGCTCGAGGATGGGGGCTCTCACCTGATGTACACTGTTCGAGATGCTACATGAGCAGAAGTAGAGTCTCAGATGCCCCGAGCTATCAAAAATCCTCCAGATAGACCTGCATGGGTGATCTCTGCAGCCTGCACGTGGGTACTCTTCAGGATGAGCCTTGGCATAGAGTTTCTCTCTCCGAATATCCGAGAGTTCCTTGCCATCCAAATATGATAAGCAACATAAGTAGCCCTGATAACCTCTTGCTGGGTCTGAGGCATACCTAACCACCTACTGAGCATCTGGGTAAAGGAGCCAGACTGGTGCAGAGCCTCCGGTGGGATATCAGAAAGTCTTCACACCCACATAGCTCGACCATACTAGAATAGAATGTAATCCATAGACTCCTCCACCCTGCACCAAGGACAAGTCAGTGGAATGCTTAACCCGTGCATACTCAGGACGGCCTTAGTCGGGAGACATCCCCAATTTACCTACCATAAAACAAGGCAACCCTCAGGTAAGGCCAAACCACCAAATCCAAGTGTAGTCTAGACTCTAACTCTGCTCACTCTAGAAAAAGGTAATAGATATCACTCCTGACTCTTGGGCTGCACAAAGTACTCCAGACTCTCACATTCGTAACATCACATCCTAGAACTATTAGCGAATGCACTCTCTCTGCAAGGTGCTCTCCAAATATATAACCAATCCGACTGGAGTCCCACCCTATCCCAATAGAGCAGATGAGATCATAGACTCAGAGTCCTTCCACGACCTCAACATTGACCATGATCAGCCAGAACCTCAACGGAAGAGTATCCATCCACCACATCCACACTGCGCCCATCTCCCATAAGCCATTTGGTGTTGGCCAAAACAAGAAGAACAAGCCTAAAAATCTCCCTCCAAATGAAAGAGCTTCTCCCTCCACTTTGGGATGTCCCATTAGCGATCCTAGGGCCATACCAGGTTGTCATCACCTGACTCCACATGCACTTTGTGCCTTACAGCATGTCTAGCGACCAGCGCCTCTCTCCTCCCGAGTAGAGACTAAACACCCAACCGTCCCTCTTGAGTCGGCTAGTAAACAACACCGCAGGCAAGCTGGTGCACCCCATGTCCGCCGCTTCACCCACAGTTTAGTCTTTGTATTTAAACAAATGGTTGACTTGAATAGGTTCATCTTCTAACCCGAGGTCATGCAATAGTCCTCCAAAATGCATCTAAGAACCACCGCATCCCTTATCCTTGCCCTAGCCAGAAGAAGGGATTCATCTGTAAAAAGTAGGTGTTAGATTGGCCGAGCCCCCAAGGATGGCACGTAGGTGTCCATAACTAGTTCTCGACATGCTGCTTGCAAGACTCAGAATAACACGTTAGTATAGATAATGAACAAGTAAGGGGACATGGGACAACATTGATGCAGTCCGATCGTGGAGTGGAAGATAGTGTTCGCATGCCATTGACCAAGATGGCACCTGCACACAACCTAGAATCTAGCTGATCCAGACCTTATAGAACCTGAAGTTCTCAAGGGCATATAAGAGAAAATCCCAACAGACTCTATCATAAGCTCTCTCCATATCGAACTTCACTGCCATGAAACTCCACCGACTCGTGGCGCACTGTAAATCTAACATCATCTTCTGGGCAATCAGAATATTATTCGTAATGTTTCGGCTCCCACAAAAGCACCTTACTCCAAGCTGATAACTCTAGGTAGCAACAGCTTCATCTTGCCCACCATGATCTTCGCCACTACCTTATAAAGAGTAGTACAAAGACTAATCAATCTAAAGTGACTAGGCTCCATCGCATCTTAGCACTTCGGGATAAAGGTGATGAAAGATTCCTTCCAAGCATCCGACATCGAGGTCGTATTGAAAAATAGTTGGGTTGCCTCTAGGACCTCCCTCCAAATGATGCTCCAGTATCTCCTGAGGAAGAATGAGGCAAAGCCATCTAGCCCCAGAACCTTATTCTCCTCCACCAAGGTCCAAAGCGCCCCCCACGCCTCGATCTTCGAGACCGGCTCAACGAGTTCAACGCTCTCCGCTGTCCAAACCCCACCATCCAAGGGCGAAAAATAGTGGGGCTCTTCTCGATCACTGCTCTCAGTCCACCTAGATCTGAAAAAATCAAATAGCACCTATCTTAACCTACTCTCCTCCTCTACTCTTTGCCCAGTCTCATCTCTCAACGATCGGATCAAGTTCCTCTATCTCATGATGATGGTAGACCAGTAGAAGAACCAGGTGCTTCCGTCCCCTTTCTTGATCCATTGGACCCTAGACTTCTGCTACCAGAATACCTCATGCTGCCGCTTCAGAGAATGATGCAAAGACAGTTTCTGTCGAAGATCAGCTAGCTTCTCCTCAAACAAGACACCATTGCTATCCCCTATTCTCTGAAGGTCAGTAATGGATGCTTCCACCTCATCCAAGCGTCTAAAGATATCATCCACCACCTTCCGGTTTCATCTTTGTAGCCTCTACTTAGTGAGTTCCAGTTTGCAGGTGACCCTCTGCATAGCATCCCCACGCACCGGAACCCCTCACGCCTTGCGAACGATGTTCTAGGACTGTGGATACAACAACCACATCTTCTCAAAGTGGAACATGTTATGGTGATAGGTTCTAGAGATAGTGCTAATCAAGAGTGGACAATGATCAGAAACAATCCAAGGAAGGTCACTAAACTGATAGGTGGAAAAGCACTGAATCCAACTTGGTAAGGTGATGGCCCTATCAATCCTCTCCCATACTCTAGCGCGACCAGGTCGGTTATTGCACCAAGTAAATCTCGATCCCAAGAATCTGAGATCTACCAACCCATTAGCCCCCATTAAGTCACAAAACTCCTTTTTTTTCTAATTTGTCAGTGTAGGCCTTGCCTTTTCTCTTCTCCATAGACCCCTAGATGTTTTTGAAGTCACGAGCAACTAAGGTTGGGATATCCTGTGCAACAAGATTAGTCACCTCACCCCAAAGGGCTCTTCTCACTCTATAGTATTGGCATATACACCTGACAAAATCTAAGGAGATTCATCAGGTTCCGAAATCACTATTACAACTTGCTAGGGACAGTTATGGAAAACATCCACAGTGGTTATGCCCCACTTTCATAAAACAATGATATCCCCCCCCCCCCCGGACAAACCTTATGATTCAATGGCATAAAAATCCTAGGTTGCTGGAAACCTACATTGTGTTCGGAGAAGGCTGTCACCAGAGAGCTGCGCTCACACAAAAAACAATTGTTCGAGCCATGCACCTGAATCAATCTCCTAAAAGAGAAAGTGAATGTGGGCTTGCCCACCCACCTGTAGTTCCACACAAGCATCTTCATTCTTCCACACAAGACAAAGGAGAACCCTAGTCACCGCTCAGAGTCCCCATCCCAAGTTTCTCTTATTGGGCTGGCCCACTATTAGAGCTCCCATCCATCACCCCCTATTGCAGCGCTACCTTCGCCCTCCTCACTGCTACTGTATGGTCCTCTGGCTCAGTGGAGGAGGATTAGTCAAACTGCCCCCTAACAAACCCACATCCACCTACTGCCCTACCGCCGGCCAGCTCCATTGTTGCCGCAAACCACAGATCCGACTCCACCACCACTTGGGTCGTGGATTTGCCACCCATGAAGGGGGCCAACACCTGTGAGGCCCCAGAAGCTGGAGAAGTTGCCCCCGTTGATGCCGATGGAGAACCGAGGGATGCCGAAACCTCTAGCTCGATCGCTAGGGTCTCCCTCGTCGCCTAGGTTGAGATAGGGGCCATGTTGACGCTCGGCACTCACTCACCACCAAGGCCCCGCTTGCTGTCCCTAAGAAGCTCAACCACCTGGGTCGCACCAGACCCACAAGCCAAAATGGCCCGGTCCGCGCCATTGGGTCGGCCCAAGTCCCCTGCACGTTGGCCCACGCTAAGCCCCTCGATTGTAGGGCTCTCGGGCCTTTTAAGTTTTGAGTGACTAGGGCTTGTGTGCACCATTGCAAATTCTAGGCTAGACTACTCATCCCTCGGCCCAGGCCCGCCTAACTCCTCAGTTGAGTCCGCCAAGTCACGCAGCAGGTCGAACCCTGACCAAGTTCCACTTGAGTCACCCTAGTACTTGGGTCAGCATCGTCTTCGGTCACTTGGTCATTTGGGGGCAAACGTTGACGCACCACCTTCATCAGCTTCTGCAATCCATCCGAGTGTGGCGGCAAACCAAGGAAACTCGAATGGTTAGGGGTGGGGAAGTTCGGCCGTGAGGAAGACGAACTAGGTCCTGATGACTCCGGGGTTGACTCAGTCAATTTCCTCATCCACGACAGACCCTTAGTAGCCCTCGACACTCGGATCTTTGAAATCACCAGCCAAAGGCCGAACACCAGCCTCCGAGCCAGCACGTTTGAGCTAGAATCATGCTCGCAACCAACCCTCGAGCCTTTGCCTGCCTCCACCACCATTGGAGCCAGGGACCTCGACCTCTCCTGCAAATATTCCACCTCCGCCGCTAGCTCCGGTGCCGAAAATTTGCACTCTTTATCTGCATGCCCGATTTGCCCACAGTGGTAGCAGAAATTTGGGACATTCTCATACACGAACGACTGGTATGAAACCTTAACCTTCCCTTGGTTTGAATCCCTAGCATCAACAACTTAGTGGTATCAATAGCTACATGAACCCTAGCAAACCCCATCTTCCTCAATTGGTTGGTAATACCGTCCACGACCAGCGGTCGACCTGTAGCAGAGGTGATCTGTATGATTGTCTTCTTATCCCAGTACTCCACTTGGAACTTCGGCATCCGTAGCCACACCACCGTCGATTTGACGACGTTCGGCCAGGGACAAAGTCCAGAGCTCATGGCTCCATTGCCAGTAGCTGCCCCACCACCACCCAAGGGCTGTTGGAGAGGCATTGTCTTGGTCCTCCTTCGATTTAAACCTCACCATCGAGTGGTCGTTGGCAAGGGAAAACACCTCCACCTCATACTGGAGCTTCCCGCGCCCCACCACCTCTTGGGCCACCCACTCCGCCGAAACCCATCAGACGAGGCTTTGGATGACGACTGCCACTTTTTCTCAAGCCTGCCTAGCAGCCTCAATTCGATAGTTCAAGGACCGTTGTAAAGAGCCCCCGAAGGTTCTTTATCTCCTCCCCTGAGATCTGATGGGACGTCCACCCCCCAGCTTTGCACAGTTAAGCCTCTTCTCCTCACCATGTTGTGGCGGACTATAGCTCCCTCCGGTGAAAGAGCTGCCTACTATCTTACCCACTCGGTCAGCCATTGGCGCACACACAAGGTATTCGACAGCTATTACAATATATGCACATTACCATGCAATTTATTATGTGGAGGATGCTGGGATGGATGGTCGAAATCCAAATCCCAATTTCATCGAATGGTGTATTTTTAAGTTTGGGCGAAAAAAAATATTCATCTTCCTTCGCACAAGTTTACTGTCGGATTGTGCAATAGTTACTTTGAGACGCGTGCGGCTATTGAAGGAATGAATTCGTAGTGCTTGAGGATATGTATGATGCGTGATCCAAAGGCCGCCGTCGCGAAAGGGGATTGATCATTCTTCGCGGGAAAGATACAACCCAATCCCGCCGTCGAAAATCCTACGCATCAGACGCTCCAAAAAAATCGAAAGCGTTCCGACAGCAGCGGCGCGGGCGCGGGCGCGGAGGAGGGGTAAGAATGGAAAAATAAGAAGGAAAAGGGCAAAAAAAAGAAAAAGGAAAAATGAGAAGGAAAAGGGGAAAAAAAAGAAAAAGGAAAATAAAAAGGAAACCTGCGACCAAAGGATCCAGATCAGATGAAGATCGGCCGGAAGAAGGGCGATGCCGCCACGTCGTCCGATGGCGATGACGGAGCAGCGACCGAGGCGCCGCCGGGAGTGGCGGAGGTGGGCGCGGCGCTCGCCCCGGCATTAGAAGAGAAGGCGTCAGCGGATGCGGGGGCGGGCGCAGAAGACGAGGAGGAGGAGGAGGAGGAGGAGGATGAGGAGGAGGGCGAGGAGGGAGAGGAGGAGGGGGTTTTGGAGGGGGGAGAGGAGGAGGCGCCGAAGCTTGACGAGGACTTCTACGAGATCGAGGACATTAGAAAGAAGAGGGTCCGCAAGGGTCAGGTCCAGTATCTCATCAAATGGTAAGTATGAAGTAAAAATAGATACTACCTACTGACTTCTCTTCTCCTCCTCCTCCTCTTATGCTCCCTATTAGGGCTTGATGTCTTTGTTTGTTTATTGGATTGGGGTACATGGAAGGCGGGGATGGCCGGAGACAGCCAACACCTGGGAACCCTACGACAACGTCAAATCCTGCGCAGATATCATCGAAGCCTTCGAAGAGAGGTTCGTTCGTGCCTACAGAACCTTCCATGATCCTTCCTCTGCTCTGTTTTCTTTTTCTTTTCCTTCCGCTCTCAAGTTTAATGGTGTGGGGGGGGCGGGGGTGTGCTTCTGCAGGTCGCGGTCGACCAGGCCTTCGCGGAAGCGCAGGCGCAAGCACGGGGTTTCTCAAGGCGTGGCCAAGAAGAAGCAGCAGCAGCGCTCCGGCCAGACGGAGGAATCTCCCGCGACCGCCGCCGAGAATCCGAGACCAGTGTCTCAGGACAAGACGGCCGCTGCCAATTCTACTGATAGAGCCAGGGAAGCGGAGGCAGATGCGGTGGTGGAGGAGGGAAACGGGAAGGAGTACGCAGGTGCGGTCGAGGCGAATGGCTCTCCTCTGCACGGAGCTCAAGATGAACAGAAGAAAAGGGGTGTGAACGGGAGTCCCAGTCTTGGGGAGCAACAAGGACAGTCCATTTCCATCCATCTGCCTGGCGGGCGGGAGGAAGATGGTTCCACTGATGGGTTCTCCAAGGTGGAGAGCGCCCAGCCCTCGCAGCAGGGCAACCAAGTCACTGGTGCCAAGAGGAGGAAGTCTGGATGCGTGAGGAGGTTCAAGCAGGATTCACGTCCTTGTGATCGGGACGAGGTGCGAAATGCAGCTGCCAGGAGTGCAAATGGATCTTGCGGCAAAGGTGAAAAGTCGGGGAATGAAGATGTTGGATCCACTGAAGATGAGATTGGTGATAAGAACAAGATGGATGACTCTGCAAAAGCGCTTTTTATTGCAAAGATCATTAAACCGATCCGTTACTACGCGACGGTGACGGACAATGTGCAGCAAGTGTCCATAACATTCAAGGCTCTGAGGTGAGCATAAGCTAAATTAGGCTTCTGACTCACCTCTTGCTGTATTTTTTTTTTTTCCAACTTGTGCACTTCCTTTTTCTTTTTGGACACTATTTTTGGATCAGGTTCAAGTTCAGCATGCTTAGATGTTGCATGTTGCTAAGTAAACCTTCAAAAAGTGAAAACACCAAAACCTCAAAGCACCCTAAAAATTTAAGAAACTTCTTTAGTTTTGCCATTATATGAGATGAAACTAATTAGATATGCATGCACATTTAGAACTAATCAACTTTTGACTGCAAATCTTGCATGTAAGATTCTATCCTGATGTTTGATCTTTGTTGCATATCTGGGAGGCACATGCATTTTCTTCGGAGTTGTTGTTTTTATTTGCCTTGATCTATGCTGCATGAACTAACTTCTTGTTTCGAGCTTTGTGCCACCATAATCTCGAGTTGCATATCAGCTTGACCTTGTGCTTTAAATTATATAAGCTTCTTTACATTTTAGGAATTCTTGAGTGTCATTGCTTTTGGATCTTGGGCATTACACATGGTATGACACATTGCCATTTCAAAAATGGAGTGTCTTGAATCCATCAGCTCAAAGATGATGCACTTGGTAATATGTTGGAGTGTCTATTCAAGGGCGCATTAATGCAAGTGTCGATACTTCTCAAAGAGATTGATTAAAATATTGCTACAATATTCCAATAAAATGCCATTAGTTTTAAATTTTTCATTGAAATAGGTCTCTAAGATAAATTTAATTATGTATTTATGTATATGCGTATATTTTAAATCAATCTCTTTGAGAAGTATCGACACTTGCATTAGCATCTTTGAAATATGTCTATGTATATGCATATTATGTATATGTATGTATTAATGTACATGCATATATGCCTGTAAGTGTGCAGGTGAGTGCTTACTTGCTGAAGAATTGTTTGTCTCTAAGGGATTTTTGGATGGAAATGACATGTTTTTGTTTCCTCTTTATCTGCAAGCTTTCTAGTAGAGGGAGATTTTGAAGGGAGCAGGTTGCATTAGCTTAGATATGTGATCCGTAAACCTGGCCTCATTCCTTGCTAGCTAGCTTTTTCCTTGCTTACCTTGGCTCGAAATTTGGCACCAGTTCTTAAGACAGATAATGTCGAGTCTATGGTTAACCAATTATAGAAACCTGCTCAATTCTTCCTTGGAGCTTTCTCAATTTAGAGTTCACTTTATAGCAAAATCCATTTTGTTGAAAAAGAGGCTTTGATGGCATACACATGTACACATGCCTGAATCTATAAATGTGTATATATTTATTATGCACATGTAAATGTATATGTATGTATATATGCTTCTCTGTTTCTTTATCTAGTGTAGAAGTATTCGTATGCTGAGTATTTTGAAGCTTGAAGTTCTAAAAACTTTTAAATTGGTTGTGCTCCTTTATTTTTTTTTATGTTAACCTAATTAAACACCATAGATCTTCAGCAAAAATGTAGATGTAGCATTGTCACTTTTTGTGCATGATATTTTGAATTTCTTGCTGAATCTGCATGTGTACTTATTTATGGTCCATTTCACATTGGGCATAGCTCATCTAAGCACAATGTGTCTTCAAAAATAGGAATACATCCTGTAGACCTCTAAATATTTTTTACTCTTTTTAATTATTGGTTTTTTCATGTGATTCAAGGAAGATGTGCATCCAAGTTTGTATCTGCTTGATTGTGTTCCTGAAGGCATGCCATTAATGAGAGAACTATGGTTTACACTTTGTATTGCTTTATATTTTTCACAAGTTTGTTCTTTAGGACATTCATACTAAGCAAAAGAATCACTTAGGATGTTGTGCACTTTCTACGTAGTTTGCATTGCTATGGATGCACCTAGTTAGTTTGACTTTATTGGGTGAAAATGTCAAATGACCATTTTACTCATCATCATCATGATCCAAGTCCTTTTTTGTCGAAATGGGGCCAATTGTACTATGATCTGTTGCCAACTTAACTCTTGATGTTAATCCTTTTCAAGAGTTGTTGCTAAACTCTTTTGCCGAACAACTTTATGCAAGAGAGTGACTCCTAGAAGAATGGTCGGTGGGTAGGGAAGCTTATTTTTCCTAGTTCTTATCTTATCTTGTCGGTTGTCTCCCTTGCCCTTTTATGGAATCAAAAGAGAAGAAGAAAATCTGTAACAACCTAGGATTTCATCCAAAAAAGCTAGTCGAAAGGTATTATTTGAGTTCATTGGCCTTGTATATGTACTTAAGATCTACCCAGTGGATTGCCGATGTGGGAGTAAGCATACACCCACATGGGTCCTTGCATACTCCTCTTAAATCCTGGCCTCCTTGCTAGGCCAAGAGTCCAAATTCATGCAAATCCATTCACAAGCACCATAAATCCAATTGCAAACATTACGATCGGTTTGTGGTCAGCCTCAATGGATCTGTGTGCAGTGCCCTCTAGTTCATATGGGCCATGGGGCAGGGCTGCTCTAATACCATTTTTAATAACTCAAGACCTCATCCAAAAAGGCTAGCTGGAAAGTATTATTTGAGTTCATTGGTCTTGTATAAGTACCCAAGACCTACCCAGTGCATAGCTAATATGGGACTAAATATGCTCCTGTATGGTTCCTCACAAAACCTATTCTTCTTTGTTGTTGTTTAAATTTATATAACCAAGGGGAAATCTTCCAAATTCCCACCAACTTGTTGAGAGTTTAAGAAAGCAGGCAGATTTTGGTTAAATGGAAGTGTAGTCCCATAAAAAAATCTAATGTTAACCATTTAGTAATGCTAATAAATAACTAATAATCAATTCTATTGGAATGATGAAGAAGTTGCAGTGGTCTAAACTCTAAAGGCAAACCATTTGAAAATAGAGAGAAGCAAGCATGGAATCTCTGCATTACACCAAGTCTAGTATGAAGCATGTACAGTGAACATGAGAAGAAAGGATGATTATGATCCCTTCTATTTTTTTGACTAATAAAGTGATAAAAGAACTCCTATTTTTGCTTTATGCACATTCTTTTCACTTTCCCTTTAATTTAGATTACTAAAACAAGTGGGATGCATTTTTTTGCTCAAAGGCGGTACATGTTTATATTCCATCAAATGAGACATGGACAAGCAACTTGGGGACTCAAGGGTGGAGATAAAAGACTTTTGTGCTATCATAGTAGGGATTGAGTTTTTTTTCCCCCAAAAAATGATTGTATCAATAAATAAACTCTTTATTTTGCTTCATCCGACCCTTTCTTTTTGTCCCTTAAAGATAGAAAACCAAATACTAGGTGAGGTGTACTTTTTCAAGAATGGAGTATGTGTAAAATGGAACATGGACAAACATCTTAGTGACTCATGGATGGAGGCTTGAGGCCTTTCCCACTATGATAGTAGAAATTAGAGGATCCACATCAATATAGCTATACAACTCTTAGGGGCTGTTTGGTTGCATACGAATCTATTGGCATGCAAAAAGATTTGTAGTTATAAATGGAAATGCTGCAATTCATTTGCAGTTGCAACAACTATTTTTTGTTTGGTTGCTTGTAACTAACAACTGCAAATGAATTTGCTATTGTTTGCTTGCATGGTGCTGAAACAGTTGCAATATCCTTGCAAGTGACCAGGTAAGGTTAACCCCAAGAAACAGTGATTATTTTCTCTTTTTTATGACATACAAGCATTCATAAATTCTCAATTCCATAAAGTCCACAAATTTCTCTTTTCTCATGAAACACATGTACTAGTATCATTGACTTCTCAACTCCATAAACAGAAGGAACTAAAAGATAGCTATTAGTTCATGGTGCGCACCTTTATAGATTAGCTATAGTCATAGGTGTCAAAGAATTACACACTACAACTCCAGCAACATCTGATAATTTAGGATCAGCACCATGGAAGAGAGAGAGAGAGGGAGAGGAGCTCAAAGAGGAGGGGCGATTGTTGGGGGGGATGCTGGCTGTGGAGGTGGAGATGGAAGAGACTCAGAGAGAGATTAAGAGGGAGAGATGGAAGAGGGGCGGACAACTATGGGGGAGAGGGTGCCCTGGTGGCGGTGTAGATGGAAGAGAGCATGAGAGGGATAGAGAGGGGGATTGGAGGTCGAATAGGAGGGAATTAGTGATGGTGGGTGGGTGTTGATGATGGTAGTGGAGATGAAAGAGATAGAGAGAGGAGAGAGAGATAAAAGTGAAAGGAGATCCTATCAAGTTTGGCTAGATTTGAGCAGGTCCAAGTGGATATTGCTCGTGAGAGAGATAGCGAGAAAGAGGAGGAGAGAGCGGGAAAGAGGGAGAAAGGTCTTTATCATTCTTTAGAAGGGGCTTGTTAGAGGGGAAGGGTGCGTAGGGTGGAAAGCACTCTAGCTGATCGTGGGGTTGGAGTTGAGGATATATAGTGGAGTGGGGAGTTCACTTGCAAGTTGCAAACCTTTTGGCAGTTGATTTTGGTTGCAATTATTTTGCAACTTTTTGGGCTTTTTTACAATAAAACAATAGTAGCTTGCAAAGCAAGTTGCACCTATCAATTGCAAATAATCACATGCATTTCATTAGTTGCATTTGGTTTTGCAGCCTGTCTGTTTGTAGGAAGTTAGCACCTTGAAGCAAAATTGTCCAACTGTTGTTTCTATCAAGGTTTTAAATTTTGGCCAAAACCAACCCATTTTGACTAAGACTGATGCAAATTAACCAAAATTTTCGATTTCAATCAGGTTTGGTTAATTTTCACAATTTCAACCAAAACTAACCAATTTTTTTTTTTTTTGAATGTTTAACAAACACATGTCTGAAACATCAAAATTTTTTTAGCTATAGATAGCATCGTCACATGTAGGGATTTTTGCGCATATCTGATTGAAGTGGGTTGTTTGGGGGAAGGAGAACCTCTTATTATTTTGGAGAATCTTAGAGGACATGTGGGACTTATTACATCAGCTCAATGTCCCCCACTTGTCTTCTTTTGATTATTGAAAATTGGCTGAGGGGAAGGGGTGAACAATATTCACCCCTATCCCCTCGAGAGTGATAGCAACTCAACACTCTTTTCCCATCATTCCTCTCCTCATGGACAATGCTCCACCATATCAATGCTGACAAAGCAATAACACTAAGAGAGATTTCATGGTGAAGGGAGCAGTAGCCTTGCTTCTTTATTGTTTTAAAATTTTGCTAAATAAGTAAAAACAAAGTAGGATTTCTTTTTTCTCGTTACTAGTTTCATTATTATTTAGAAAGCATTAGATCTTGGTATGATTCCCTTTTTCTTGCTTATATGGTATCTTCTTGCTTAGATGAGTTATTAAAATGAAACAAATGAAATGTGCCTAGATGCTTCTCAGCCAAAAACTACTCAAATTATACAAATTAAGATCCTAGATAATTTAAGACACAATACAATAATGTGAGATAACTTGATTTCTTTTATTTGTTTTCTATTCTTCTGGATTCAATTCTGATTTTTTTGGCCAAAATTTCAGAACTCCAAACAAAATTGTTGAAACTGAAACTCGACACGTGGGACCAAAATTGAAATTTAGTTTTAAAGCCTTGGTTTCTATTAAATTATTGAATGTTCTTATTTTATTTTCTTTTAATATGGCTTTACAAGTCGTAGCCATTATGTTCTATTAAAAGCCAAGTCTTTTGAAACATAAGAATTTTTTTTTTTGTACTTGCATTTGAACTTTCTTTCCTTCAACCTTTGATTGAGCCTTCAACCTTAGTTGAAGATATCTATGCTGAGGTTGCCTGGTGACTGACTTATCACATATATGGACCATTTGAAATGGTCCTTGTGCAAATTATCTTTGTTCTAACTGTAAGATATTTTTTTCACAAAAGGTGAGTAGACAAGAAATTTTTGAGACTTATTTTTCGATTGGTTTGATAGAGAAAATAAAAGAGAATGAAAGAGGAAAACAGTGGGTTTTTCTTCATGCCATTTTTCAACTAAGCATCAAATACTGGGAGAAAATATAACCATACTGGGGACTCATCTTGAGCTTGAAAAATTTCCACTATAAAGATCGTCAAACTTCATGAGATCACCATGTCATCCAACGTAAAATACCATTGTCACTATTGGATATAATTTCTACCTTCATATCCATTACCAGTACTTCACCACAATTGTTATTGTTGTCATGTTGCCATCGCCATGCTAGAACTACCATTACTACTAGTAATGTTGTCCTTGCTACCACTGCCTTTAATGTCTCTAGGACAACTACCACCACCAGTATTGTTATGACTAACCATGATTAAGGCACCGCCGCCACCACCATTGTTGCAATTGTGTTCTTTGATGCCATGTGACGGTGCTACCACTAAGATGGAAATCATTATCAGTAGGGTTAGCATTATGGTTCAGCTCAGTTCATTATCAAGACCCATTAGATCTAACTCTAACTTGAGATGATTCAGCAGCAAGGCTCATTTCTATGATGAAAAGTATTGGTGGATCGACTGGGCCAATGCAGACTTGACTTGGAGGGGAGGAGGAGGGGAGCAGAGGGGCAAAGTGAAGACAAGAGCTTGGTTGGTGAGAAAATGAGCTGTAGCAATGATGGGAAGGCATGATGATTAGTGATGATAATGGTGATTGGTAACAAGCAAGGCGGGCCAGTAAGGTTGGATGTTGGGACTAGCGGCAAAGCTGAAGAGAAAGGAGGTGGAGTCAAAGAAGAGGGGACTACGAGTGGGAGAAGGATGTGGATGGGGAGGCATCCAAGGGGAGGGGAGACGAGGACTAAGGATTGTGAAGAAAGGGGATAGGATATAAGATTAGGGTTTAGAAAATTTTTTTTAACATCTGATAGGTAATATATAATATATTATATGTAATACTACTTAATGTATCATTTTGATATTAATATGTCTTCATGAGCTGGTAAGTTAGAACTCTCCAACTTGAACTTGACCAAGGCTAGCTTGGTATGCGCTTGACTCATGAACGCAACGAGGAAGGTTAGATGGGTCAAAATCAGTTTTGTTTGGCGCAAGTTAATAGGTTAGGGATAAAACTCCTACATCATCACTATTTTTGGCACTAGTGCCATTGCCATCATCAGAATCAGTGTCATTAGCACAAATTAGGGATATTGCTGTCGTTCTCATTCCGCATCTGTCACACCATTGCTACTTACTGCTGCTGACATCACTTTCCTTTCATTCACTCTGTTTTCAGTCTACCCATCCAACAAATCTCTCTTTTTTAATTCCTTGTAAATCTTTCTCCTGTGTTCCTTTTATCTTTTCACCTTTTCAACAATTTTATTGTGCTCTTGCAAATTCCTTTTTATTTTACCATGGTCTAAAATATCTAGTTTGTATTTTAGTGTACTACTTTGATGCATTCACAACTAAGGTTCGCTGTCTCAGTATCGGTCCACGTATCGGTGCCACATTAGTACAGTGTCGGTACGGTATGCCCCGTACCGCCTGATTCGGGCTGGTACGACATACCTTGTTCACAACTTAAGCTTCCTTTATTGCTTTCATTCAGTCCCCTTTCCTAAGTTTACCATGACATAATGTGTCCGAGTATATACGTAGTAACCTGATATTGACCCCATTCTCTTGGGGGCTCTTATCCATTTGTATTGAACCTAGTCTCAGTTCGTACCACTTGATTTCTATTATATTATTTATGTTGCAAAAAATGATGATTATTAGATCAAAGCTTTAAGAAGTGTGAATTTCTGATGGAGTTGGTTCATTTTCTTCAGTGTTGTTTTAATGGTATGTTGTTGTTTAGAATTGTTGGTATTGTGCAGGGCATGCTTCTGTGATGTTTATCAATGCATAAACAATATTTCTAGTTTATGAATGTGTCAATGATTTAGGGTTAAAAATGCAGTTTAACTTCTGAAGAAATGCCAATTCTTCATGATAGAGCCATAATATAAGTGAGGGCGAAGTTATATGTAGCCTGATATTATAATATTGTGTATCATTCCATAGACTCTTTTCATCTTTTTCACTAGATGTATATTGACAGTTTGTGTGAGCTGTTTCTTGGATGAATGTTACTGACAAGATGGTTATACTCTATACATTTTGGGTTTTCCTCGTGTCTGGCCTGTCATTTGAGTCTCTGCTTTGCATACCTTGTTCTCATGTGTCCTTTAGGCCCTGTTTTTGGTTTGGAATAGGTAACAAGAATTATTTTGTGGCAAAAATGGAGGACTAAGTCTGACTAAATCTGTTCAATCATTTTTCTCAAATAATTTTCCAGTTCACAGGACATAAGCAAGTAAAAAGTAGTCATTGGCTTTTCTGGATTCCCAATTTTATCCTTATTTTAACCGCCTTTATTCTTGTTCCAAAAAGGTTTATTGATGGAAGTGGGATAAGTGGTTTTGTTGAGCTTTTTTTCACATTATTTGTGAATAAAGCAAGGTTAGTAACTAAGTTAACTGCTCTTGTGTCACATTTGATTCCCTCTTGATTCCCTTTTTTTTCAAAACTTTCTTGGCCAAAAATAAGTTGAGACTCTTTCTAAAGTCTACAGCCAGCTAGAGCTAGTTTATAGCAAAACTATTGGTTGGAATTTTTAAGTGTTTCGATCAAGGTCCACCGTACCGGGTCCGGTAGGCGTACCGGTTGCCTACCGGACCGGTACGGGCCGGTTCGTACCGTGCTCCGGGCGGTACGAACCGGGAAGCTCTTCCCCGCTGGAACCGGGGAAGAAGAAGAGAACCAGAGGGAGCGCGGGGAAGAGAGGGAGCGAGCCCACCTTTGGCCGCCATCGGAGAGCCGCGGAGGGGCGTCGGAGGCCGGTGGGGGGCGGCGGAGGCCGGCGGGGGAGCCCGCGGGGGCGCTGCGGAGGCCGCGGCCGCGGCCGCGTCACTGTTTCGAAAGAAACAGGGGACGCGGCCGCATTTTTTAATTTGGGGATTTTAAGTGAAGTCGGCAAATCGGTTGCCGACTTCACTTAAAAATCCCCAAATTTTTTTTTAATTTGGGGATTTTTAAGTGAAGTCGGCAACCGATTTGCCGACTTCACTTAAAATCCCCAAATTAAAAAACGCGGCCGCGTCCCCTGTTTCTTTCGAAACAGTGACGCGGCCGCGGCCGCGGCCTCCGCAGCTCCCCCGCGGGCTCCCCCGGCCTCCGCCGCCCCCCACCGGCCTCCGACGCCCCTCCGCGGCTGTCCGATGGCGGCCGAAGGTGGGCTCGCTCCCTCTCTTCCCCGCGCTCCCTCTTTTTCTCCTCGTCTTCTTCGTCTCCGGCAAGAAACCGGCTTGTACCGGTTTCCACGGCTCCGCCGTACCGGTAGCTGGCCGGACCGGTTTGTACCGGCCCGTACCGGCCGGTACGGGCCGGTTCGGCATACGCTGGTTTCGATATTCCATCTAACAGCATTATTGATAAATAACCATGCACAGAGAGTTATGGTTTCTTTTGCCGCAAATATATTCCTGCTTTGTTGCAGCGATCTATATATAATAGGTTTAGGTTATTGTTTTAGGTTATTGTTTTGATCATGTAATTTATCTTTTGTTTTTTATTCTAAACAGTAACTTCCTATTCATGATTATTGTTTTCAGCACTTCACTAGCTATCTTCAAAGGTCCTATAATACATAATGGTGTTCATTAATTAAAGAATATGTTCATCAAAATTAAAGAATAGTCATTGAAAATGGAAGGGAGTATTTTTGAACTGCAGGAGGATTTTGTTCAGGACTCTCATTGTTATGTTTAATAAAAGGCAATAAGCTGGGAGTTTCATGTTTTTATGGGAGATATCGATGTCAATGAGTTGAACCAGGCATTTGTACGATAAGTAAATCTGTGCTCCTGATGTTTTCAAGGTCACGATATTGGATTTTTTTTTTTCCCATTGGAAGCGGTGGTTATTTTACTTTTCTAATGCTGATGTTCAGCTTTGAAAGTGTATCAGTAAGAAATTTGGTTTGTTCTTTGCCTTTATCTACTCCAAATATAGAAAAACCTTTGACAATTGCTACTTACTTGACCAATTATTAGGCATCCTCACTGGCCCTCTGGCCTTCTAGGTTTAATGATAAGCTCTTTACTCCTTGTCATGACTTTACCATTACCCCAGAGGGTTGAGATGAGGTTTAAACTAGTTGTTAATTAGAAAAATATTCGGTGGATCATTCTTTAAATTATAAATGCATCTCCATGTAGTTAGATCAGCCCTTTAGGTTAAGGTAAACTCAGGTTACAACATGACACCATTCTGATATCTGGTAATGGGAGAATTTTAGTAAGAGCCTTGTCCTACCTTTCTCACTCAAAGTGTAATAAGATGCATTACTTTTGATGAAGGCAACAATCTTTACTTTTGTAGCATCTATGTTTTTAATTTACTGCAGCTATGCAAGACTCTACTGCTGTTTTGATCATTTATTTTATCTTTTGTTTTTTCTTGTGAACAATAGCTACCTATTCATGCTTATGTTTGTCATCACTTATCTAGCTATCTTCAAAGGTCCTAAAATATATAATGGTTCATTAATTAAATATTCATATCTGTCAAAAAATGGAAGGGAATATTTCTGAACCGCAGGGGGATTTTGTGCAGAACTCTCGTAGTTATGTTTAATAAAAAGCAATAAGCTGAGAGTCTTTATGTTTTTATGGAACATATGGCTGTTAATTTGTTGAACCAGGCATCCATATGAGAAGTCTATGTTCATGATATTTTGAAGACCATGATATTGCTTATTGTCATTGGAGGCTGTGGTTATTTTACTTTTCTGATACTGATGTTCAGCTTTGACATTGTGGCAGTAAGAAATTTGGCTTGTTCTTTGTCTTGATCCGGTCCAAATATAGAAAAACCTTGGAGGATTGCTCCCTTGTTGACCAATTATTAGGCATCCTTACTGGACAACTGGCCTTCTAGGTTAAGGATATGCTCTTCATTTCTTGTCATGACTTTACCATTATCCTGGAGGGTTGATATGAGGTTCAAACTAGTTGTATAATAGCAATATTTAGTGGATCATTCTTTAAATTATAAAATCATCTCCATATAGTTAGATCAGGCCTTTTGGTTAAGGTAAATTCAGGTTAGAACATGTCGCCAATCTCATTTCTGAGTTTTACTAAGAGCCATGTACACCATTCTCACTCAAAGTGTACTCAGACACATTGTTTTTGATGAAATAGACAATCTTTGCTTTCATAGGATCTATATTTTTTATTTTCTGCAGACAGGCGAGGCTACAACTGCTAGGATTAATTATTGATGCATTTTATGGCAACATAGGGAGTTAATATGTGGTCAACCAACTTTCATTGAAGCTAACATTTAAGGTTTCGGACACGCTATCTTTCTCTTTTTTGGTAACATGAGAAATTTACTAAACGTTACATGCTACCTTTCTCAGTCATCAACTGTAGTGAAATGTGCTTCGTTTGCAGTAGATTAGCTCTTGCACCATGGTAGCATTCTTATAAAACTGGCTACAGCTTAGCAGGACTAACCTTGTAGGATAAAATATCAAGGCATCTAATAGCAGCATAGGGAGTGAACATGTGGTTAACCAACTTTCTGTGAGATTATGAAAGCCCTATTACCACTGTTGGTAATATCATTGGTTCTTATGCAGCAGTATTTAGTTTGTCTTGATGTATGGGACATGCAACCTCCTATCCATTTGATTGAGATCAACATCTATGTCCTTGATTTGGGCTACCTAATGACTGAGCGATTATCACGCATTATGTTCTGTATATTTATCTATAGCCTATAGTTTGAGCTAATCAATGTTGTATCCATTTTGTGGTTGATATGCACTACACACCATGGATGTCACTTCAATGTGGATATCCTTGTAATGGAGCTCATTCTCTCTCGAGTTTTATCATAATTAAGTGCTATTTGGATATGCATGTAGCAAATCTCCCTTGAATGAACATTTAGATAAGAGGTGGAACCAAGGTAGGCTGAATCGGTACTGATATGTATACCAGTCTATTATCAGTTCCGTACCGTACCGTACCAACATAAGGTAGAGACTAACGTGTTAGTTCTGAACTGGCATACCCTTTTTATTTTTTTGTACGCGCAATCCATAAGGTATACGCCTTGGGTCATAACTGTTCTCGGATCTCATTAAATTTTTGACTTTGGAAAGTGTCTTTTATCTGATAATACGGCTGTAGAAGGGTCCATCCGAATTTGCCAACAGCAGAATCCGAGCCGTAAGATGCTCCAAGCTATGTAGGATAGTAGCCAGTGAAAGACGCTTCAGATGCATTATATCCTTATCCGTATAGGTCATAGGCCGGTTGTGGCTGCGGGTAATAGGATCTAATGTATGACTTGAAATCTGATAGGTCTATTGATTCTACTCTATGTGCGAGGTCATGTGCAGCTGCATCGTGTCTTTCCAAACGACCTCGAGGAGCCTTTCTTCTGAATATAATCGTGTCCTTGCGAGGTCTACCAATTGTTGCACCATGATTCCTATCTTATGTGGCATGTGTAAATTGGACCCCACCGGTGAATCAAAGACCACTTTACGGCTTTATCACTTAAATGTTGGTCCCATATCCTTCACTCACTCTCTGGCCGCCAAATCTATGATCATCAAAACTTTTGTTGCTGCTTTTTCTGGTTGAGTCTGAGCGAATTGACTCCACTCTATCCATTAGGGTTGCAACTGTCCTTTTTTTTCTTTTCAAGATGCACTGCATAGTTGCTTGCTTTTTCTTCATGCCTCTGTTCTTGACTATGTTGAAAAGATGGATATTGCCCTCCTGACTGAGTCGATCGGGTAGTGCGGTGGCCTCATCTAAGCATTTTTCAATCATATCTATGGAAGAATGTCTCAAACATGAAGTATGTGATGATTGGCTCTCCACTAACCTCTAGGGCTGTGGCTAATCGGCTGGACGCATGCGTGGAATGTTAACATTCTGCCGATTGCTATGCATCCTCCTTAACCTCACTGGCTATGAAACTGGCTGATCATGGAGGCGATCTTAGCTTGTCAATCTTCGGCTCTCGCTGCTGGCCCACAGTCATCCGATCATGAGTTCAGCTTCATCCTGAACAAAATTATTGTGGATTAGATCTGTGTACTTTAGCTCCACTTCTCTTTACATGCACTTCAGCCTCAACCTCAAATTATAATAGACATACGAGGTTGTTGAGGCATCTGTGTCAGGCAGTTCCTTTGTTTGCTTTGGATGAGAGCGAAGGTTGACTAGTTGCGTTCACAGCCACTTGAGAAGACCATCTGAGAGAGGATCCAAGTGGCTAGCCGCTTAAGATTTCTCACTAACAGACCATAATGAATCAACCATTCAGCTACAAAAGTGTTAAAGAAAATTACATTTAAGATGGTATCATATTAGTGACTATAAAACGTTAAGTGATAGTTATCGTTGATATATAATATACCCAAATTCATAGTGTTTTTACTTATGATGGCTATCAAGACTCTAAAGTTGTCAGTGTTGTCTCTAAATATTGTCTACGAAAAAGAGACGTGGTGTGATATGTTAATGATTAAAGACACGAATTAACTTACATATACCACTTAAGTTAACTTACCTCTTAAAGATAGGGTTGTGACTTCTAGATCAAGCTCCATCTTGTAGATCACATTGCGCAAGGCGGCCACAAGTTCCTCATTCATATCGATCTCAGGTACAGAGTACGGAAACCTCAAGTTTAGGTAGCAAGTTGCCCATAGAGTTTGCTATTGTTTTAATAAAATATTTACAAATACAGGAGCAATCAAATTTTCAATATTCTTGCTTATCTGCTGGATGCAACTTTTTACCCATATGGTAGTTCAATCTCTACTCAATAATATTGATGTACCCTTCGGCATGCTTTGGAATTACCTCCTTGATCTAATTTTTTACTCTCCATCATATGTACAAGAAGCACATCTAAGGATATCTTTTACTGTCCATGGCCTAAAGTACTTCATATAATAGCTTGATAGCTTTCGCTATATTCTCAGTAAGCAATCAAAATGTTTTGTCTCGTCATCAAACTCTCCGCATGGCTCCTTTTAGTGTCGACCCTTGCAAATCTCCTCCCACTCAGCATTTACAAACATCGGACACAAGCCTCATTAATGATAGGATTCATATGTGGTTATAAATAAATTCGGTATTGGACTGGGTTGTCTCCATTGTTTGCTACACCCTATAAATCTTTCTAATTTTTATCAACATGAGGTCGACACAATGTGCAGTTTGTGGGGTCCATAAAATATATGGTTGCTGCTCCATAAGATCTTCCTAGCAGTCTTATTCTATGGCCTGCATCAGTGATAACCCACACGATGTTATTCTCTTTTACCTGATCAATCACCTCCATCAATCTGAGGATGTACATGGGATCGTGCACCTGATTGGAAGCATTAACTGACTTTTGAAAGAAAATTTTCGTATCACAATATGTCAAAAAGTTGATGCTCCGTCTAGTAGAATGGTCCACATATCATCATCAGTCCATATGTGAGCCACTTGCTCTGATACAAGGCAATTCACTTTTATAATTTCTTATTATTGTTAAGGAACTCATTATAGATGTCTTTCGGTCCTGAAAGATCCGCACCTAGGCCAGCACACCCTATATGGAGAAAATGACAGACCTATAGTACGCGTTGCCTGGCGTATTCATTGGGATGTGGCTGAAGTGGAACCATAATGCAATAGCTTGCCACATCCTTGTCTTTTAGCATAATGTTAATCCTCTGTTGCTTCGAATTCCTAGTAACTCTGTTCTACTGCCAAAGATGCACTACGCCCACAACCTCTACCGACAACCTCCCTAACTAAGGAGCTCTTGAACTCTAGATCTACCTCGTCGATCCCAGAACCAATCTAACTTGTATTGTGAGGGCCCAAATCGAGCCTTATGCCTGACCCCACTTTATCCTGTAATCATTGATCATCCAGGCTTGTCTCAATGATAGCTTAGATCTATGCCTCCTCGTCATCTGGAACGGAAGCCTCCTCCGACTCCCTAGAGTAATAGGAAGGTAGCTTTACTGTTCGGTGATCCACCTTCGCCTTCTTTAGGCAGTCCTCTTCTTCGCTATTTCGAAATTAGCGAAGCGCTTCTTTATCAGTTACTGAACTTTTTGTGGGCATGTTCGGCACATATACATCAAGATAATTACCAACCAGATGTTGCTTCAACTTGATTACCCTTTTTCTCTTGAACTCTATGTTGCACTAGTTGCATTTTCAGTGGTACTGACGCAAAATCATTTACTCATAAACCCAACCAATATCACACTCTAGGTCCTTCCTCGGTGGATCCATTCTTGTAGGTTGATAACAAGCATGTTAGTTAATTATTTAAAAATAATAAATTTTTGCTATGATGAAAAAAATATATTTGCTACTTCTAAAAGTACTTCAAAGTTATCTATACATAATACTAATTTTTCATATTTTCTTATTGATTGTATATTTTTAATATTTTTAAATTTAAAAATAATTTTAAATATCAAATATTCAGAAAAAATATATTTGTTACTTCAGAATGTACTTCTGAATTATCTGGTATGTGATACTAAATTTTCATATTGTTTTGTATTAATTATATATTTTTAATAATTTTTAAAGTAAACAATAATTTTAAATAAAAAAATTGAGAAAATCAATTTGATCTCATATCAATATAGCACCCTATCATGAATTCTACACATATTTTTTTCAGCCTGTGGGAATGCATTAAAGGCTACTTATTTCTTAATTTTATTCAAATTTAGGCCTAGGTGACTGCGCATGATCATATCCAAACTTGAATAAATAGACAGCAAATTTAAGTCGAGAGTAGCTTGCATGCCTCTAACAATCTTCTTATTTTACAATTATTTTGGATTTTATTTTATTTTTAAAAAAAAATTATCTAAAAAAAAATTAAATATTTGAATCTTATTGTGTAGATCATATATAGATCAACAACATATCATGAAATCATGCCAAAATCAAAAATTTTGGCCTGATCTTCCCTTATTTTTCACTTGTTACCATTTTTTGGTGTTAAAAAGAAAAAAAAAAGAAATGAGGTGGGGGAGAGCTACCTTATCTTGTTTTGGGTTTGATCTGAGCTTTAATCATCAAAATTTGCTGTTTTCTTTTTTGCAAAATTAGGAGGTTTTTGAAAGAAAAATGAGAAGAGATGGCTTAAGAGGCTTTCTTAGGCCTCTCAATTATTAAAACGGTGGGGGCGGACCGAGCTGGCATGTACCAATGCAAACCGAGTGGTTCGCACAAGTTCCGCTCTAAACCTTTTGGATTGGGGTAGTTTGAGTGATTTTCTAAAATTAAGGAGTGAACCGTCCCGATTCTGCCCTGATACGCTCTGAACCGAGCAGTTTGGTATACCATGGGTGGAACAGAAGATAGAGTCCAGTCAGATATCTGCCATCTTATTGCTGGTTTGGCCTCAAATGATGCATTGTTCTAGAAATGGCATAAGAAAATAAGTCATAAATTTGTATTAGTTAGGAAGCAGTCACCCATATTGCTTTCTTTGTATTGGACATCCATGATCATGCAATAAGAGCATCGGAGAACTTGTATTTTCATCGGTACCATCCTGTGACCCTACCTACCTGCAGAACATTCTGTGATCTGGTTGTGCTTTTATTCCTTTTGTGTTTTATTTCTTTTACTTAAAGTCAAGTAGTCAATAGAGCCGGTTGTCTTAGATTTTTGTCTTTGTGTCATTGAGCACTGAATTGGAATTATGCAGATGCAAAAGTTGCATTACTAAAGGAACAACCTGTTATGTCTGTCCACTTATGATTGTAGCAGTATGGTAAAAACAGAAGATCTATGTCAAACTGGATGTCCCTTTTTTTTCTTTTTATATTGACAGTTATTTCAAATAATTTATATATGATAATTTCTTATTAATACTTGTAATAGAGAAAGATGAATTTGGTAGGGGATTTTTCACAAAACCTTGTTTCCGTCATTTGCCTAGATTATATAAAACAAATTTTAATTCTATTTTGCTGCGGTGTTGCCCTGTTCAGTAAAGGCATCAGAAAACTAGAACTTGATGACCTGCATGCATTGCATTTGCTAATTTAGAGTGTGTTTTTGTTTGTTTAGATGATTAGTGAGATTGTTAGAATACTAGTAGATCTTGATCATCATGGATGTTTATTTGTCATGGAATATGTTACCGAGAGTCCTTTTGCTTGGTAGGTCTGATGGGAAAGAGGTGCTTGTGGATGACAAAGAGTTGAAGGTCAATAACCCACTGCTGGTATGATTCCTGGTCCTATTTTGCTTTCTGTTGAACTTCTTTCTTATGAAAAGTAAATTAACATGTCTTGTGGCTTTCTTATGTGACAGCTAATCAGTTTCTATGAGCAACATCTTCGTTATAGTCCACAGTCATGAGAAGCTTCTTTAGTGCTTTGATCCAGCCCACTGCTAGGATGGCTAATTTACTGGCTGATTGATGCGTCATTGGAGTATGTTTAGCAGCAATTTTGTCTGCAGTGTTGTTTATTTTAGATGACTTTAGATCAGTTTATGCTAAATACTCCCTCAGAACCTTTACAGTTGCATCTTCTCAACTGTTAATACCCAAGAGGAATGGAGGAGAGTTCACTGTTGCCGACCTCTTTATGGTGCCTGATGATATTGTTGGATAATTGTGCTGGACGCCTATTAACATGAAATATGGTATATTGTATATTATAGCTATAATTTCATTAGTGCTGCAAGATATTTATAAGTATATTTGGGGTTTAAGCAAATAGATGAGCATGATTACGAGTTCCTGCACTCATGGTATCTTACCATGACGTGCAGGTGAAACTTCGTTTGCTACTCTACATTGAAAAGAGAAAAAAAAAGGAAAGAGAAAAGGCATTGTTTATTTGTTGCTATTCATTAAACTATCTGTGATATCTGCAGGTTACTGAGGCTGCTAGTTATGCCTCCACTTGACAGCGAGCAAACTTGCCCTACCAACCTGTCCTTTCCAGACTGATCAATCTGTTATTTTATCCATCAGTCATGGATCATATTTTCCAGTGGTGGAACGACTTCCTCATTTTTTGTTTTCAGGGTATCTTCAATTTTATCTATATGAATTTGGCCAGATTTAAGACAGGTGGCTCTGGTTTTTGATCGCATGAGCATGCATGAGAATATGCCCTTTATTTCCATTCTTTGCATTGGATAAAAACCAGATGGATTGATTGAGATGGTCCCTCTTAATATGTTTCAGTGCACTGGGATTTTGGGAAGTCAGCACTGTTTCATCGGTAGACCACCCAAGTACAGCATTGGCCCGCTTTGGCATGGTACAGCCGGCCATATTTTCCATTTAGTAATTAGAAGGTACGATCAAACAGTATCCCGTTGGTTAGATCAAGGTTTTCATCTTAGAGTATTGATTTGTATCCTTATTGGTCAGACCCAATCGAAAATCTCCTGATTCAGATCAGAATTAGGTCAAATAGGATTTGCAGTTTGGATCGACCATTTATCTATGCTAAAATTATTACTTAATAATCAAAAATACAAATTTCTAAATAAAATTAAAGAAACACCATATTAAACGTGAATTTTTATTCAATTTTTATTTGATTCGAAATTGATAATTTTTAAGGTATAGATTTACATAACTGTAATTTTGCATATACTTAAGAATATTGTAAATAAGAATCCAATTGAGTAAATAACGAACACTTAAAATTTAATTAAGTTAAGAGTACCTGAGACGAGGCTTAGCAGCTAGGATGAACATAAAGGGGTTTTAGGTGAGGGTTTATTTAGTGAACTGAGAAAGATATTTAAAGAGGAGAAGGGATGACTCATGATATGCCAAGAAAACAAGGCCGCTAGATCCCTTTTGAAAGGCTACAGGCTAGTTTGCTCTATTGAGCGCTTGCATCAATACTCATGCGCGATCGGGTTTAAGGTGTTTTTGGTAATGGCTACGAGAGTGGGCAAGGCGGCGGGCAGCTCATCTTCCGGTGGGAGCTGGAACTGTCGGCATGGGGCGAGGAGAAGGGAGGCTTGGTGAAGCCGGGGGGATGGGCTATGCATCGGATCTCAGAGGAAGAGGTGGAGAACCTCCAACGGCACTTCGTGGCGGTTCTTAAACTGTCGGAGGATCATATTGAGAAAGGATTGGGAGAACTTGGCGGTGGTCATCTGGAGCCTCAATCATCGGGTTTCGACAAAGTGGGTGGCCCGGGATGTGGCACTACAAGGGAAGACTCAACACGAGGTGGAGGCCATTCCACTCGCCGAGGATCACTTGGCCCTGCAATTCAAGACGGAGACCGACCGGAATATCGCCCTCACTGGCTGCCCCTAGGTGGTCGCCGCCATTGCCGGCCGATCATTGGCCGTCGATGGCATAACAGAGCAGCAGAGGATGATGGGGTTTGCAAGAATTAAGATGGCCATTAACGCCATCACGCCGTTGCTGCCCAGAATTCAGACCAACGGCAAATCCAAAGTCCTATGGCTGCCCTTTGTGTATGAAAATGTTCTCAATTTTTGCTATGGGTGCAGGCGAATCAGGCACGCCGAAGCTTCTTGCAAGTATGCGGCATCATAGGGGGACGTGCAGGATCGGACGCGGTCCCTGCCTCCCATGGTGGTAGAGATGGGTGGAGAATCGGAGGCGGCGGGCAGCTAGATTCCAATTCTGATGAGATGGGCCGAAGGCTGATCTTCGACCGTTGGTTGGTGTCCATGAAGATCCGACTGCCACGAGCTGTGAAGGGGTCGCCGCGGCCAAGGAAGATGGCTGAGTCAACCCTAGAATCATCGTCCTCACGGACGCGCTCCACCTCTAACCGTTTGAAATCTCCTAGTCCGCCATCGGACTCGAACGAGTGGCAGAAGTCGACGAAGGTGGCACAACAACGATCATCCCCAAAGGACCGATAGGCCGACGAGGGAGCCAACTCGGCCATTGGGTTTGGGAAGACTTAGGGAAGCCACCGAGCTGGGTTGAGCTTCGACCCATTGAATGCGCTGGTTGACTAGGCTGATGACTCGGGCAGAGCTAGGCTAGGCACTGTGGAGGCTGGTCCAGAGATAGCGATGGTGGACGCGAGCCTAGGCCATTTGAATAAAAGGCCCACGAGCCTAGCGATAGGGTCGGCAGGAGTGGGCATGTGCTCGACAGACTCGGGTCGGCTCGGTGGTGTGGAACGCAGTACCTATGCGGACGGGCTCAGCGAACCCAAGGCACCTGAGTCGGAAGCTAGGAACAGACAAGACCCTGTGAGAGGGAGCCAACTGCTGCCCCTGCCTCCGCCCAAGCGTCGACGTCTACCCGACGACTGTGCCTTCCGCTCCGGCAATGCCCAGTTCTTCTTCGACATCGCTGGGGGGTTCGCCTTCTCTGATCTCCGAGGTTGTTTGAGCTCGTCTCCTTTCTGGTGGCGACATTCTAGTAGATCCTGATCTCGTGACGCCGGCTCTTCGACCGGCAGCGGAGGCAACGGTGCTGGTGGTTGGGGAGGCTTTCATTGGTGGCGGGTTGACAAGTGGACACTTGGACCAGCTCCTATTTGCTGCGAGGGGGAATCACCAAGCAGCAGTAAGGAGGGGTAAGGCAGCTCTGCTGGGCAGAAAGGTGGGAAGGGGTGATGCAACTAGGCTGGCCCATCAAAAAGAGCAACGAAGTGAGAATTCGTGCGGCAAGGAGCAGGGTCCTGCTGTGTTGCATGTGGAAGAATGAAGATTCTTATGTGGACCTGTAGGGGAGCTGTTAAGCCCTCCTTCATAATTTCATTTAGGAGATTGGTCCAGATGCATGACCTAGACATTTATTTTTTGTGTGAGATGCGGATCTTTGGAGATAGTCTCTGTCGTGCACAACGTCGTTTTTCTACATCTTGGAAGCCCTATGTAATTGATTCTCAGAGTCTGTCATGAGGCATCATTATTTTATGGAAGTGGGGTGTTGTTACTATGGATGTGTTCCACAACTGCCCCCAGCAATTGTAATGGTAATTTCGAAACCCAATAAAATCTTTTGGATTATGTCAGGAGCGTATGTTAGTACTGATTACAGGGTGAGAAAGGCCCTTTAGGTAGAGGTGACTAATCTTGTTATATAGAGAATCCCAACCCTACTTGCTGTTGATTTCAACTACATCCAAAGGCACACAGAAAAGAGAGAAGGCAAGGCCTACACTAACCAGTAGAGAAAGCAATTGTATGGATTGTTTTGCTTCTATGATCATGTCCCCAAATAAAATTACGTAAGATTCTATTAAGCTGCATGAAAAAAACCAGATGGAACTATAGCATTTGTTAGTAGATGAATCTAAATAGAGCACAACACTGATTGAACCAACATCACCCTGTCGGCCATCAAGAGAAGCTTCCACTTTCACGTTTGTAATTTGCCATTGATTTTGCCTATAGCATCATGTAAATCCAGCATAGTTAGTATTTTTCGATTGCAGGCACATCAAGATAAGAACTCAATTTAGCTAACTCATCCGACTCTAAGATAGTTAGGCCATGTTTGGCATAGCTTTTGGTGGGCCAAAAAGTATTTTTTGACACTCCAAAAGTACTTCTGAATGGAATAGGGGTATCTGGTAAAAAAAATCAAAAAGCTATTTTAACTTTGCCAGAAAGCTAAAACAGCTTCTTTGGAGAAGCTCCAAAAGCACTTTTAGCATGCGTCAGAAAGTTGTTTTGATTTTTTTTTCTTTTTGGACCAAAATACCCATGAAAAAATATTGTAATTACAAAAATTAGTTCCCAAAAATATTATATTAATAAAATATTAATATATAATGATAATAATTATCATATTTTATATCTTTATTATTGTATTATACTATAAATATAATATTATATTACATTATATTATAATACATTGATATGTTATATTATATAATATCAAAATATGTTATATTATTATGCTATAGTATACAATATTATATTACTTTATTATAATAATATTATATTACATTATAGTAATATTATACTATATTATATATTTATGTATTAATATATATTATATTTTTTTATGCTCTATTGTATAATACTATGCAATGTCCTTTATGATTATTTTGTCATACCAAAAATACTTTCTCAGTTTGCTTACCAAACACATATTAAAGTTTCAAAACCCTTTAAAATATAGTTATCAAACAGCAAATAGCTTTTTTATGAAAGCTCTACTTCAAAAAGTTCTACTTCTGAAAATTCTACTGCCAACAACTTTGCCAAATGGGGCCTTAATATATTCATTTGTATGAGAAATTGAAGCTTTTGGGCTGAATAGAACAATTGAATTTGTTATGTTAACCACATGTCCTAATTGCGAACAGTAATTAGAGATCACCTGCATAGAAGCTTTGCATTCTTTTAACTTGGCCCTAGACATAAAGATACAATCATCAGCGAATAGCAGATAACTGATTACCTGGCCCTTTCTCCTTGGTCTGTACCCATAGATTTCTCCTTGAATAGCCTCCACATGAAGAGCTCTTGTAAGCATTTCAGCATACAAGATGAATAGGTACAGCGACAACGGACATCCTTGTCGAAACCCCAAATTTGAAGGGAAAAAAATTACAAAAAGAGGCTGTTTACAAGCACTGCATACCTTGGTCTTCCGATAGAAGCTTCAGTCAATCCCACAAAAAGTTCAAGAAGCTTAAAATGAAGCATTACAGCTCGGAGGTAGCTCCATATCAAGTTTGGCAGCCATCAAAAGGTTTGCAGCTGGAGCTTGTCGAGCGAACAAATAAATTCTAAGCAAGGATGATGTTATCAGTGATACCACAGCCTTTCAAGAATGCTGCTTGTTCTTTAGAAATCAATTTATCTAGAATTCTTCGAAGCTGAATTGATAATATCTTTACAACAATTTTATGGCTAGTGTTGCTGAGACTAATTGGGAAAAACTGGGAAGGTTGATTAGCGTTCTTAACCTTCGGAATGAGACGTCTTCCACTGATCCGGCATGCATGTACTTAGAGGCTGCAATGCCAGCCATCCATCCCAATGACCCCGGGGATGCGTTGGGAGAGACGAAACCCCTTTGTCCCTGGGAATAGTTCCACAACCTGTTTGGCCTTTGGGAGAGACTAGCTTTAGGGAAAAGTTTTGGGAACAATCAGTCGGGATAAGTGATGTGCCGGAGAGAGATCAAAAATTGTTGACCAGGATGGGAGGGATTCTGTTTCATAATGCAACATTTCTGTCTTGCCAAATAAAAAAGTAAAATAGAAATTAACATCAACACCCGAGGAGATACAGGGTTAGCATCTAAAAATTCAAAGATAGGGATGAAAGGTCCGATGAAAAGGTGGTGGGCTTGTATATATGTCACACCCCATACCCAGAGTGTAACAAACGCCGCATACCCGCATGGTAGACCACACAACTATGCAAGGTTACATATCATATCAAAGCAATATTAATTCTTGAAAAATTATTTAATCAAGAACTTATTTAAATATTTTTTACAATAGTTTCAAAATACATAAGTGACTTTATGCTAACTATTTACTTAAATTAAATAAAATATTCTAACTAGTCTAAATAATCGGACTAAAACTTCAATAACCTAAGGTATCTTCAGAAGATCTAGCGCACTCTTCAAGTTCCGAGCAATTATACATCTGGATCTGAAAATAAAGAAAGTATAATGAGCTCCACTAGCTCACTAAGCAACATAACACCCTAAAGTGTAGTCTAAGCATGCCAAATAGTAAAATAAAGAGCAAGATATTGATTGAAAAATAAATCAATTCTCGAATAGTACAAATATCTCTTTTTCAAAGTATACTATTATTTTCATAAACTCATACTAGAAAACCAACATCAGACTATGGCCACATAACCTAGTAGCATGGGTCCGAATGCACAAAGTGCCAAACACCACCATTCTTAATCATCGATGGTACGGTGTCCAAATACTACTATTTTAATCATCAGTGGTGCGGTGTCGAAACTAGTTTCTCAGATTATAAGCGGACAAGGCCAATGAATAATCCCCATTGGCGAGGCTCGATCATAGCCGTGCTAAGAATACATACATATAATATTTTTTTTCATAATTTGCCTAATCACATTTTCTAAATTTTCTAACCTATAGCCCATAACATATTTAAAATAATTACTATCATAATGTTAACATGCCCGACCCATTTAAAACTAAGTATAAAATATATATCATAATCAAATTTAATCAACTAATTATTATTTAACCAAAAATTCGAAAAATACATTTTGAAACATTAGGTTACTTACCTCTTCGCGCTTCAAAATCCTACTTCGGATAGGCGAGCCAGGTTCACCTATTTTAATATCATTAAAATATCATTAATTTTATCGCCATCTTAAAAGCTAAGCAAAGTCAAAAATTAAAACACTATTGAAAAATGGCCTCATGCCCCCAAATCTGGTCGGTCAGGTGATAGTGCCCGACCTCTCAGGTCAGTCAGAGCAAGAAGAATTCAACTGGTCAAATGAAGATCAATAGTGGCTAAATTTCAAAAACATCTAGCTGGGGCGAAGTAATGGGCTGATCTACTGCCAGAGTATCGGGGCAGTTTAGAGCCTCCACCTAGGTCAACTTGGATTTTAGCAAAGGGAGTCAAGGCTCTAAACCAAGATCCCTGGGTCTGCTTAGAGAGAGAAAAAAGAAGAGAGAGAATCTCAGTCTAAGTCTTGGTCTAATTCTAATCATGGGCTAGTCCGAGTGGTCCGTGTCAACCATTAGGGGAAATATCTAGATCTAGTCGGATTATGGGCTTGATCTAAAGAGATAAGATCACATCAAGGGATGTTTATTTATATATATACATATTAATAAATGAGGGAAAATAGGGAGAATTTTAGAAGAAGAAGATGATGAAACAAAGAGGAGAAGGAAGAGAGGAAAGGAGACCGAGGAAGGATGGGTGTTGAGGATCCGGCGACCAAGCATGGTGGAGCCGGCAGCAGGCGGCGACCTTGACAACGATGACCGAGGACCACAACCACGGCCGAAGATGGTGGCGACGGCCAGTGGAAACGGTCGTGCTTGGCCAAAATAGAGAAAGAGGAGGGCAGTACCCCCACTTACCTTGATGGCAGCTTCTCGACCAAGAAAGAAGCAAGAGGGGGGAAAGAAGCACTCTAGCAAGCTGTAATGACAACGGCTCTCGACTGCGGTGGTAGATTCTTGCGGATTCCGGTGATACAAGTCTCGAAACAAAAAAATAGGATAATGAAAAAAATAGAGAGAGGAGACTTTAGGCGATGGTGCTCGGCCGGGGTGGCACGCCGGCACCGGAGAAGAACAAGGAGGAAGAGAGCTTCATGCCACATTGAGTGCAGAGAAAATGGAATTTTTATAGAGGATTTTAGGAGAAGAGAAGCTCTGCTTATCGGCAGATCCGACTGGTTGTTCATCGGTCCTCAATGGCCGCCGACCATTCTCACCGGCAACCGGTCATTCGCACCGGCCTAATGAATCCCACCAACCAAGGCTGGGAGCCGCCTTATCCCATGCTTGTGGATCGAGAAGAGGAGGAATGCATCCTGATCTATTTCGATTCCAAATTTTTATAAATTTTTCTGATTGAAGTTGGTAGGTATTGCCGACTTCAATCTGGGATGGGCCCAATTGGGCCGAGTCTCACATTCTTCCCTTCTTAAAAAAAATCGTCTTCGAAAGTTTAGAAATCTAAGCCTTCCAAATTTAGAGATGCTCAGCCCATTAAATAATATAAATCCAAGATCTCGTTCTTCTTATTCAAAATTAGTATAAGAGATAAATTTGGATCAATTATTAAAAAAATAATATAAACTAGCAAGATTAGCACTAGATAAGTGACTAATTAAAATCTAAGATTGAAATCATCATCTTGATGTGAATGTAAGTTCCCTCCAGATCGAATAGGGATTAATTCAGAACAAGATCAATTAAAATTAATTGTATTTGGGATAGAACTTGAAATAAAATGCATTCAATAGATAATGACAAACCTTAATTAGAGTCAAATCATTATATGGCTAGGAAGGTGATCACGAAATGAACATGTAATGATGGCCTTTAGACAACATCAGTTTATCTGAAAAAAAATGATTGGCATCAAATCACAAAGAGTAAGTCTAAGAAAGCAAAGTATTGATACCATGATTCAATATGTCACAAGGCTTAAAATTTAACTTAAATTTATAAATCATAAGGAGAGAATAAATAACACATGATTTATTCGAATACTTAATAACATTTAGATCGTTTTTTAATCAATAATCAACTTACATAAAATACTCAAAAAAATTTCCTTAGTATAGCAGTAGAAGAATCCATCAGAGAGAATAATATAGTCATATCATGATTAACCTAAGAATCAACAATATTCACCTTTCCTTATTAACAAATGCCTTCTTTATTGAAAAATCTAGTCTTTTATCATAACATATTCCAAAATAAAGTCAATGTTTTTGACCAATTTAAAATGACTCGGTCCACTATACTTTCGTTGCGTAACTTTGATCGATATTCTTCTAAATTTTTTAATGATCCTAGATCATGTTTTTTAATAAATTCCAAGCAAAGATTTTATCCTTACTTTTTAAGTACATTAGATCATGATTATCCCTCGAGATAATCTAATAATCTAGTTCAAAGATTTAATAGAAATTCTACCAAGACATTAGCTCTATAATTTCACATTGAGATCAATTCCACCAATAAGAAATTTTTTTTTCTTTTTGCAATATTGTAAATGTACATGATCTTGTAAATCTACTAAATTATCTGAAATAAAGAGACCAGTCTACATTAACTTAGAGGATCTACTCAAAACATCATAAATTTATTAACTATTTCATCCTTTTAGTAATAGTCCTTTTTTTGTCAAAACATCAACTAATGTTTATTTAATTAATCTATTACAAGATCATAAAGTACTGCATTTTATCTATAGTAGAATATTTGAGCGTAAAATATTTTGCAAGATTGATAACTAATCTTGAATTCTTTCAAAAGCATGAGCTACAAATCTAAAAGAAAAGAGAGCTATACTAAAACATTTGAGATCTAAGATCAACTAATGTACGAACCAACATTCCATTAATCTTAGACTTGACATACTATATATATATATATATATATATATATATATATATATATATATATATATATATATATATATATATATATATATATATATATATATATATATATATATATATATATATATATATATTTGCAGTAGCTAGGAAAAACTACTAACGAAAATAACATAATCATATCCATATCAGTCAAGAATACTATCCTTTTCTTTGACAACGAAATTCTTCTTAACAAGAAAAACTATCAAAAATGTTTCCAAATCATAGAGTTAATATTGCTGACCAGCTTAAAAAATAATTAAAACCACCACACTTTCTTCGGATTTATAAATTAATCTATGTTGCAAACTAAAAGATCTAAAATTTCACTTCTAGGTAAAACATAGGAAAAAACTCTTGAATCCCATCCCTAAATATATTTTTCTTCGATACACAGATTTCAACCTCGAAGAATATTTCAATGAATATTATAAACTATTTTCTAGCCCAAACCTTAACAATTTTTTATGAATGAACCTTAATTTGCCATCAAAATAATTAACTTGAAGCTAGAAATAATCACAGTACCCTATATCAAGTTGAACTTCCAAATCACTTATATACTAATAAACAAATAATTACAATGCACGATAATATTCTAGAAGTAACATCACAATAATATTCACTTAATTTTAGTCAAAATCCAATTTAATCATAACCTAAAATACAAATTGCTCTACCGAGAAAACTTCAAAATAGTTTATTCGCACTTTGGCCACGAGCACAGTTAGCTAGCAATCTGATTTTAATAAGCATCTCAAACAAAATTCAGATAAGATAACACAAATTTATCAATAACAAAAGCCAACAAACCCTCTCTCATCACATACACAGCCTAGAAAACCCTCTCTGACCCTCACACACCCGACCAACCCCGCCGCCATGGATCCCGGCCAACCCGGCGGCCGGCGGCGGCCAAAAATCGGAAAGAAGGGGCCGAAACAGGGGTACCCTGTTTCGGACCCTTTTTCCGGCGATCCGCCGGCCAAAATCCCATCCACACGACCCAAAAACCAAGCAAATGATACGCAAGGGAAAGATCCATGCTTACCTCAGTCCGATGAGTGCTCCGGCGGCCTTTCCGGCGAGGAATCGGAGGAAGAAATCCGTGGCGAGCTCTCTCTCCGGCGAGTCGCCTCTCCAAGCCGCCGCCGCCGTCCCCCCTCCCTTTACCCTCTTCTTCCACGATCGTGCCCTAGGCACGATCGTGATAAGGGGGATGGGCCCGGTCTTTTTCGGGCCGGCCCATCCGCCTCTTTCCTTTTTTTTTTTTTTTTTTGTTTCCGGGTATTACACCTAATTTCTACCGATCTCTCAAACTTTCCGACAAACCCTAAAGATCATAAAAGCTAAGCTCTGATATGACTAATTCGATCACCATCCTAAGTAATCTTAAACCAAGCTCTAATACCACTAAATCTGTCACCCCGGACCCAAAGCGTAACAGATGCCGCATACCTAAATGGCAGACCATACAAGTATACAAGGCTACAGATCATATCAAATCAATAATAATTCTTGAAAATTATTTAATCAAGAACTTATTTAAATAATTTTTACAATAGTTCCAAAATGACATAAGTCAACATATGCTAACTATTTACTTTAATCAAATAAAATATTCTAACTAGTCTAAATAATCGGACTAGAACTTCAATAACTGAAAGTATCTTCAGACGATCTAGCGCACTCCACAAGTCTCGAGCAATCATGCATCTAAATCTAAAAAATAGAAAAAGTATATTAATGAGCTCACTAGCTCAGTAAGTAACATAACACGCCAAAGTGGGGCATAAGTATGCTAAATAATTAGTTAAAGAGCAAGATATTGACTAAAAAATAAATCAATTCTCGAATAGTACATATATTTATTTTTTTTGAAGTATACCATTATTTTCATAAAGTAATACTAGAAACTCAACATCAAGCTATGGCCACATAACCCAGTGGCATGGGTCAAAATGTATAAAGTGCCAAACACCATTATTCATAACCACCAATGATACAGTGTCCAAATACCACTATTCCAATCACCAGTGGTGTGATGTCGAAACTAGTTTCTTAGATTAAAAGTCGACAAGGCTTATAAATAATCTCCATTGACAGGGCTAGATCATAGCTATGCTAAGAATACATACTTATAAAATAATTTTTTTATAATTTGTCCAGACATATTTTCCAAATTTTATATCATAGCACATAACATATTTAAAATAATTACTATTATAACATTAACATGTCTGACCTGTTCAGCTAAATATAAAGCATATATCAAAATTAAAATTAATCAACTAATTATTATTTAACCAAAAATTCAAAAAACATACTTTAAAGCATTAGGTTACTTACCTCTTCTCGCTTCAAAATTCTACTTCTGGTAGGCGGGTCAGGTTCACCTATTTTAATATTATTCAAATATCATTAATTTTATTGCCATCTTAAAAACCAAGCAAAGTCAAAAATTAACATATTATTGGAAAATGGTCTCATGCGCCCAAATCAAGTCAGTCAAGTGGCAATGCCCGACTACCCAAGTCAGTCCGAGGAAGGAGAATTCAATTGGTCAGGTGAAGATCAATAGTGGCCAAATTTCAAAAAGATCTAGCTGGGGCTGAAGTAATGTGCCAGTCTACCACCCGGGTGCCGAGGTGGTTCAAAGCCTCCACCCAGGGTCAACTTGGACTAAAGCAAAGGGAGTCAGGGCTTTGAGCTAAGATCTCTAGGTCTACATAGAGAGAGAAAGAGGGAGAAGAGAGAATCTCAGTCTAAGTCTTGGTCTAATCCTAACACGAGCTCGGTCCGAATGGTTCGGGTTAACCATTAAGGGAAACGTTTAGATCTAGTCGAATTATAGGCTTGATCTTAAGAGATAAGATCACGTCAGAGGATGTTTATTTATTTATATATATAATAATAAATGAAGAAAAATAGGGATAAACAGGGAGAATTTCAAAAGAATATGATGCTGAAACGAAGAGAAGGAAGAAGAAAGGAGACCGAAGAAGGATGGGTGTCGGGGATTCGATGGCCAAGCATAGTGGAGCTAGCGGCGGTAGCCTCGACGACGACGGCCGAGGACCACAACCACAGCCGAATATGGTGGCGACGGCCGAGCGGGAATGGTTGTGCTTGGCCAAAATAGAGAAAGAGGAGGGGCAACGCTCCTATTTACCTCGATGGCAACTTCTCGGCCAAGGAAGAATCAAGAGGTGGGAAAGAAGCTCTCCGACGAGCTGTAATGGTGGCGTGGCAGCTCTTGATTATGGTGGTGGATTCCAGAGAATTCTAGTGATATAAGTCTCAAAATATTGAAACAGGGCAACAAAAAAAAAATAGAGAGAGAAGGAGACTTCAGGCAGTGGTGCTCGGCCGAGGTGGCACGCCAGCCATCGAAGGAGGAAGGAGGGAGGTTCATGGTGGATCAAGTGGAGAGAAATGGGGTTTTTATAGAGGATTTACCAAAAGAAGATAAGCTTGGCTTATCGGCGAATCCGGCTGGTTGTTCATCGGTTGCACCGGCCCTCAACGATCGCTGCTCGTTCACACCAGCCCAATGAATCCCCACCAGCCATGGTTGGGGGCAGCCTTATCCCATGCTTGGGGATCGAACAAAGGAGGAACGCATCCTCCTCTGTTTCGATCTCAATTTTTTTTAAATTTTCTCGATTGAAGTCGGGGCATTGCCGACTTCAACCTTAGATGGACCCAATTGGACCAATTCTCATAATATATATAATGAAGCTCTCCACGTTTCATTATGCTAAAAGTATGATTATAATCAACCAGTTTCATGGGTCACTCTTTTTTTGGTTTAGCTTCCTTTATTATCACAAAAAAAAAAAAAAACCAGTTTCAGGAGGCAGAAACTTTTTTTATTTTTTAATAAATATGTAAATTCTTCCTCAAAATGATTAGTATAATTCAACCACTCATTCATACAATGCCCTAATTATTTAATCCGTGTTATTTTCCTCTAAACTTTGTTTTTTTTTTTTTTTTTTTTGTAGAAGACAAGATGCAATGTTTTTGCAAGTTATAAACAACATTGTAACATATAGAATAGGTATATCCACATCGAGGAGTTTTTACATTATTTTGGAGAGTGTAGAATGAGACTTGTAATCAATTTAATCTTCTTGTGTGCTTGTCTTTTTAGTTTATGCATGGTTATATGGTATTTAGTATTTTACTCAATGTATTAGCGCATTCATGCGATATGCTTAATGAAACAAAATTTTGTTTCAGCCTAAACGTACTCAAATTATATAAGTTATGATTCTAGATGACTTAAAATAAAATAAAATGCTGCATTTGCTTTCTTATATTTTTTTACCAAAACTCGAGAAATTGTCCGAACCAAAACTGTACCGAGAGGACCGAAACCAAACCCAAAGTTTTAAGACATTGATCATTCCAATCAACCTAGAGAAGTAGGTCCAACAAGCTGAAAGATATAAAGCCAGTTTCCAATGAAGCAATCTTCGTATGCGTGGCTCCATTTAGGTCTAATGGAACTTGCACCTGACGCTTCTTAACTTTCTAATTTGGCTGAAAACTTCCAGAATAAAATGCTTGGACAAAAGAACAAGAAGGAAAGGCTTCAAAACTACTTGAGAAAGCCTGCAAGACCTTTATAACAGGGGGAACATTCAATGTAACATGTAAAGAGACCCGGGCACATTACTAGAGAACAGAATTTGCTAGAAAATCTGTCACTGGAAAAACATGCGACTGTCAAAAGATATTAACATATGATTGTGCACAGATATTAACATGCGATCGTCCACATACAACATGCAGTCACCACCCCGTAAGCAATAATCCATCAAAAGATCAGAAACCTACTAGAATATGGATGACATTACGCTGGAGCCACCCTTAAGTCACCTTACGTGAATCAAATAGACCTCTTCAGCAATCATTGATGCAAATCATGCAGTAGTATCTATCCTAAAATATCACACGAAAAGTAAATCTCTTCATAAATTTTGGTTGCCAACTTGTATTTTCCTAACTATAGTTTTAATGCAAGGAGGCTTAGACGTCCCGAAGCGCTAGGCAATTGTTCAGTGTTCCTCCAGTGCTGACATTTATAAGTAGGAGACCCCCAAATCAACTTTCCTCTTACGCCATTCATAAACTACTTCCATACACTCACTCTCAACATCCCTCAAGTAATCGGCCTATGTAAATATTTAAGATCTCACCAGTCCTAAATTGTAGTATTCCAACAAGGAAATAGGTCTGCAAATGGTCCACAAATCCATTTTGCATCAACTAGTTGACAACGAGATCACCAAAGATTATCCAATCTTGAAGATGACATACTACATTTAAATTGTTTTAGTGCATGAAACTATATTCAGTTTAGGCACCTTACTTGGATTATAAATTTGCGAGTGGCCAGTAATAGGAAATTCAGTTATCACGCAAAAGAGAGCTATTGCCAGAAACAAAGAATGACAACCCTAAACAAAGCATACTAGTGAATTGGCAAGAGGCTTCAGAATCAGTCCACGAACATAAAATCATACCAGTTCGAATTCTGAAATCTCCTTTTGAGTATTATTGTAAAACATATCTGGAAGAATTGGCAGATTAACATCTCTACCACTTTTAAGGATCCCTTTTTGAGTGAAATCAACCAACCACAAACCTAATACTCCATAGGACATTCAAGATTGAAGCACCAACTAATTGTTACAAAAATTAGGAATTACATTTCCCAATTTCAAATCCATTTGCACCGCAAAATTTCCTTCAACATCAAAGAGACTTCTACGTAAATTAACATGTAGAAACTTCTGCCTCATACACAGCCAAGTCCATATTTTATCTCCGACCAACAACATAAACAAACTACTTTTTAGCCAGATATTGGCAACCACTTTACAGGTAAAGGTTACTTCTTTTTTTCTGAAACGGATGATTCATGCAATTCTAGTATGGATATATCTAATAAAGTCAAAAAACAACAAATCTCGGAGCATTCTATGCAACTCCCCTTCTCCAACCTATAGGGTGCCCCCGGAGTGACTGGCCACATATGAAGCCACCCAGTCCACGCCCCATTTACCTCTCTAAAGACATGCTTGGCCAGGATGGCCACACCACCACTCATCATAGCCCGAATATTCCGAAGCAAGGGGTGGCCCCCTCCAGCGTCATTGGTGCCACTCTGAATCCATCCAATCACTGTAGTCGAGTCACCCTCAAGTATGACTGAGCTAGCCTGCAACACTCATCGAGTATGAGCCAGGTCGGCCCATGGGTTACTTCTAGCTTATAACTTTTTCAACGTGAAGACCTTAGACTCCATCTCTAACTGTTTTATCTACAATGCTGCAACTTAAAGTAATCTCTCTTGATACCACTAGAAGGCTCCCATGCATAATTTTTCCATTCTCCACTGCAAACAACACCATGAGCTAAATGGAGGATGAGAACAGCTAACCAAAAGATTACATGCATCCAAATTTAATGATTTTGATCTGAATTGACAAATTATTGAGTAATCTCTCTTGATACCACTAGATGGCTCTCTTGCACAATTTTTAATTTGTCACTGCAATCCACACCATGAGCATATTAAAGGATGAATTTAGTAACCAAATTATTTCATATATCCAAATTTAATGATTGCACCTGAATTGGCTCACAACCCAAGTTTCACATGGAGAGAACCAAGGGTGACATGTTTTAGAGAAGCTCCAAAGTAATAGTAGAAATCCTACTTACCAAACAACTAATAACCTCAGGTACTTAAGATAATTTTTTGTTTATGTCTTGCCTCAATATTTATAAATACTTTTCAGGTGCCATGCATGATGACTAAAGGTTGAAAACATCCACTGCAGAATTGTTTGAGAAAGTCACTAAAGGCATCACAATGGAACCTGTATGCCCACTTAGCTTCTCTGTTTTAGAAAGCAGTATACTTAATGTCTCTCACATAACAATAAAGGGTGAAATAAACTATACTTCTGCTTTGAACCTCTTAAACTTCTAAAATAAAACAACAAAGCAAGGATTAATTTCATCTCATCACCAACACCAACAAACAGTCATACAAAACAATAAATAATTAAAATAAACATTCATGAAATTTTAAACTATCCAGATAAAATGGGTGTTACTGGTTACGAGTAAGAACTTTTTATTTTTCTTGTAAAGAGAACTTGAAGTGATAGATACTGAAGAGAACAATATAAAGATCCACGAAATCCTGCCAACACACGTTATGCAAAGAAGGCGGCATTACACTGACTAGACACTGATCACCAATCAAACAAGCAGAGATTATGCAAAAGCATATTTCTGTGTGCATTGATCCTAAGTAGCCTATATCAAAAGTGCATCATGCTGTGGTGAGGGTACAGCAAAACAGGGCTCTAAAGATTTTAGGAAGCAAGGACATGTGAAGGTAGATGAAGTAAATTAGGTGAGATAGAAAAAATGCATCTGATGTTATTTCAAGTTATTCAACTTCGGAAAATTTTGGTAGTTGAATGTTGAATACAGATGACTAATGAAACTCAAGAGAGAAAAATCATAACCATGACCACCAAGCTTTGTCCCAAGTATTTCAGGTCGGTTTTATCGATCCTCATTTGCCAAGCATTACCCTTCATGGCTACATCTGATGTTATTTCAAGTTATTCCATATCTTTTCTCACAATTTCCATCAATGTGGCATTAGGTATTCTCAACCTTTTCTCGATCCTCCAACAACAATTAAAATATCCCTCATTGTGGGAGTACCATTAAATCATTGTTATACATGCCTATATCATCTCAATTGATTCTCCATCACCTTATTCTCAACTTGTGCGGCCCTTACAGCTCTTCTGGTATACTCATTTTTCACTCTATCCTTCCTAGTTTTACCACACATAAAGTCCAGCATTCTTATTGTTGCTGCATTCAACTAGTTTCCTTGGATACCATATAACATTGCATGCTTTATTGCCATCTTGGATAATTTTCCTTCAAGCCACCAGGTTCTGTGTTGAACACAATCTAAAAATATAATGATTATAATGGTTCAGTAATTGTTTCGATCGATCTACTGCCACATATTCCCAATTAAATTGCATGCATGTAGCGTTATGAATGTCAACAGTGATTTCTTTCGAGGATGAGTAAAATTTCTACCCAAACAACAAGAAGAAGAAGCAGCATAAGCCAGTAGAATATCACCGGAGAAAATTACAGAGGGCAGGGCATCAAAAAATCAGAACAAGAAGTAATAATAACACAAATTTAGTCACCACGCATCCAGCTACTACAAATTTATTATTCACAAAAGTCTCCAGCAACCATAAGAGTACCTGCAGGTGCCTACGTTCTAAGGTAAAAGTACCACAGAGAGGATCACAGGAGGAAAAAAAAAGAAAAAAGATCGTCCTTTTCTCAGATCTAGTACCATAGACATCATCATGATAATAGCATGTCACCAACAGCCCGCCGGCCATAGAAGCGAGAACCACCAGCACCAAAGCAAGGCAACAGAGGAGCGCGACGCGAGAGTATAGTATAGTATACCTGCTGGTGACCAGGTGCTCGATGAAATGCCGACTCGATCACTTCTTTTTAGAGCCACGGACGCCGGGACGGGGCTTGGAGGATTCGGCGCCGTGGGTAGAGTGGAGGTTGTTGAGCTTGGACTCGTCGAAGGGTAGCTTGGGGTGGCGGGCCTCGTGGTGGATCTGCATGGATTTGATGTCCGGGGCGGTGATCTTGCAGTAGGGGCACTCCAGCTTGGCGTGCCCCCCCTTCTCCAGCCCCGTCCGGTCCGCCATCCCGGCCTTCCCGCCCCCGCGGTTCGTCGTCGCAGCGTCGACCTTCGCCGCGATCTCCTTCGCCGTGTGCTTCTTCGGCTTCGCTTTCCCCGTCATCTCTGCTTCTGCTGAGGCCTTTTTCTCCTCCTCTCCCTCCTTTCTTCCCTCCTCCCCCTATTACCTATCTATCGGCCGATCGAGGGATGGATCGATCTCTTCTCTTCCGTCACAGACCGCTAGAAAAAGCAAAAGCCTAACCCTAACCCTAACCCTAATCCCGGCTGCTTTGAGAGGGGGGGGGGGGGGGAGGGCTGGGGGTGGAAGGGGGGGAAAGGGGAGATGGATATAATAGACCGCTGGAGAGAGAGAGAGAGAGAGAGAGAGAGAGAGAGAGCGTGGTTTTCTCTTTCTTATCTTTTATAATATTATTTATTTCCTCCGTGCCGAGCCCCACTTCTACGCCCAAACCGGCGGGCAATCGTCGCGGGTGCGCGCCTCCCTTCGCGCCCGTCGACCATTGGATCGTCCATTTATTGCTTTGAGATTTGTGCATTAAACGATCCAACGGTCGAAGGGGAATGCTGCATCTCGATCTAGCAATCAGAGTGTCTAGACTCAATCCTAAATGGTTTGTACCTGAAAATTTAGACTTTGATGAACATAGACCTCTCCCTTCTCTTATAAATAAATATATATATATATATATATATATATATATATTAAATTAGAGATATAAAAGGGAAAATTACAATGGGTTTTAATTGTAAGAATATGGTATTGATGAAGGGTAGCATAGGCTATTTAATGGGATGGAGAGGTGATATGATAGCTCTCGGCATCCTGCCATCCATTTCCAATATGGGCGTGGTCCACATCATGGCCAAGGTGTTGGCGAGTTAGGTTCCAATTTAGCAATTACCCACTGGTTAAGTCAATTGCTTTGTACCGAAATATCCCTCTTCAGTCCAAATGGGGGCCATCATTTTGCCTTCTTTCTAATAAATCAGATATATTATATTATTTTGATATAGTAGTGTCTGAATACAAAATATTTAAGAGTCACTATGGAGTCCAATAATATAGTTTTGATATAGTGGGCCACATAAATTACCATCCAATTATAAAATATAGAATGCCCCATATTCACGAGCAATCATGCGCCACAGCATAAGAGCACGTTTTCTATTATGGCATGACTCTAAAAGACAAGTAGTGTTTTTATCCTTTTTTTTCCTTTTGTGCGTGTGTTGGAGGGCAATCAGGCTATCTCTCCCTGTTCCATCTTCTCCGTCACCAATAAACATAGAGAAGGAGAAGATCCTGCCAAGCCGTATGGCTGAGATAAATTTGATTACTTTCCTATCATAGCCATGATTACCTTCTTGTACTATCATTATATAATTCTGCCAATGTTGTTGTAGCTTGGAATTTGATTATTTGACAACTTGTATACAGACACATAGCATGTGTATGAATTGATATGCTAAACTCACAATTACAGTTCCTTCTAATGCTATCATAGCTTTTCTCTTTTACCTTCTTGTAACTACAACTCTATTGCAGAACAAGTCTCATTATGAGGTATTATTCAATCCACAACCGGCCTATGATTACTATTATGGTTTTGGTTGTTGTGTCCGGCCTCTAAAATTTGTTTCCAACATAAATTTGAACAATGGGTTGAACATGAATTATTTGTTTGATATCCATATGTATGAGGATCCATGCAGAAGTGTGTTTATCTCCCATCGGCTATTCGCTGAGAAGATCTTGAATACTTATACAGGGCTAAGAAATCCAATTAATACCCTCCAACTAATCTTTTTAGATAAGATCTTAGATTGTGACAAATGGTATCAAAATGAATCTGGACTATAGCGGATGTGGACTAAAAGGCACTACAATATGAACTCATTAAGGTTGACCATTGGTCGATTGTAGTGATTGTGATTATATTTGAATGGGTTTGGACTCTTAGCCTGACAAAAACGGATCGTGAGAGGGAAAGCATTGTGTATATAGGCTCAATGAATCATCATACAATCTCAAATAAACCTTCTCGGAATAGTGTGCTGAGTTCTCACGAGTCTATTAGCTGCAAGTTTTGTGCAATCTCAAGTTGATTATTCTCTACTCACTCACACCATTGGATTTTTCCCGATTATCATACTTGTGCACGTAGATGATATTATAATTGCGAAAAATGATCCACTATATATTAAAGCTTTGAAAGTCTATTTAAGCAACAATTTTCACGAAAAAAGAAGCTCGAGTTTGTTATATCCATTCTCGAAGATGAACTTAAACCAAGCAAAAACGTCTACGATGACCGCTAGGATGAGATTCAGTCGACTAAGCACCCAATTACTTTTCTGGAAACCCAGCTGATTGAGCCTCATGACAAATTGAAGGCTCAAGTGAGGATGACATAAAGAGGTGAAGTTCAAAGCTTTGGATGAAGCACAAGCTCGATTTTCTAGGATAGCATTTTCCTACTTTCATAACTTCTTTATAGGACAAGCGAGGATGACAAGATGGCCGTACATTTACAATGAGCAAATCAAGAACATAGCTAGGAACATGTGAGCATTCTCATCTTGGAAACTTTGGACAAAGTATTAAATTGATGTATCGGCTTTCTTGATAAAAACAATATATCAAAAAATAAATGAATTCTTCTTTAATGGCCAATCACTGCCATGTACTTTATTCAGTCACTAATATTTAGGGCTGTAAATGGGTCGGGTCGGGTCGGGTCCTGAGTGACCCCGATCCGACCCGGTTTCTTGTTCGGGTTCTAATTTTGGATTCAGATCCGATCCAGTTGAAAATCGGATCGGATCGGGTCGGATCCATGCCTACAAATTTTAACCTGATGAGTCATTCGGGTCGGGTCGGATCCGAGCCTATGTATTTTGATATTCAAAATTACACTATATAATAGTAAATAACATCAAGCAAAAAAAATGGGTCGGGTCGGGTCGAGTCCGAGTCCGAGTCGAGATTGGGTGGACCTGACCTGACCCGAAAAATAGAACGGGTCCAAATTTAGGACCCGACCGGGCCTCGCGGGTCCTAAAAATTCGGGTCGCGTTGGGTCTTATGAGGGTTGGGACCTGTGACTCGACCCATTTGCAGCCTTACTAATATTGCTCACTTTATTCATGACTCCACTTTTGGAATGAGCTCAGGACTCCCATTTCTATCCATCTACAAATTTTCAAGTGCGCGAAATCACTTTATCCATGGTTAGCATGAGGATACTTGATCATCTGAATGATCAAATTCCAAACTAAATAAAACCTTTTCCAAAAAATACACCCCTATAAGGTTGCCCTCCATTATATGGACTTTGTGTTTATGATATCCGGAGAAAAAAATGGAGGTACCGATTGATGCAATTGCCCCCCAACCCTAACAACAAAGGTAGATAGTATCACAATGCGATAATAGTACTGCCCTCACCCACAAACACTAAAGGATGACCGACTATAATAGCATAAACTTGTTTCGGCATGTTTCCACCGACTCTTTTCTTGACAATCTTGTAACTCAAAATGGCCAGAAATCATGGATTCACACATTGGTCTAACCAGGGGCGGCCCAATGCAGTTGGGGCCTAGGGTGAAATCATTAAGGGAGGCTCTTTTTTTTTGAAAAATGATGAAAAAAATTTAATTAAGTGCAAAATAATTTTAAAAATTTATTTAAAAAATAATTTGTCTAGCTTTTTGAGATGCAAAATTACTAATCAAATTTTTTTTACTCAAGATTCATTAAAATACTATTTTCAATCGATAATATAGCTAATCCATTTAATCTTTCTTGTGACATAGTTGACTACAAATAAGATTTTATCAACTTTTATTTTAAAAAACTTCTTTCAGTAGAAGCAATGTATTGTTAACAATATCATGTAAACAATGCATGCATTTAGAAAACCAAAAACATCTTCATATATGGTGAATTGTTTACATATTTTTGAATTAAAAAACTAGCTTGATGTACTATATATAAAAAGTAATTAATTTTAAAAGATTCTTCAGTTGATCTTGTTGTCTTATCATCACTATTTTTATCAAATTATTTTTTTCTACAGTCACACATTTTTTACCAAATGTAGTTTTATTTTATTTTATTTGCAATTTTTTTAGATGAAATCAAAGAAGACACGGATCCATTTTTCTTATAACTTTTCAAATAAGAAAGAAGACATTTTAATTGATTTATGGCAACATCAAATAATAATTTATATTCTTCGAATTGACGCAAATCTTTAAAAAAAAAAAGATTAGTAAGCAAGCATGGAAATTGCCAGAAAGCCAAAATGCCTATCAAGAAGACAAAAAGCACAAGTTCGGCACATCACCAAGACCAAATCTACCAAAGTTCGGTCGAACCTTTTTGTGACGAAATTTGTCTCCAAGCACCCAAATCGAAGAAATTCAAATACTTATATTAACGAACAACGAAGAAGTAGGGAAAAGCAAAAAGAAAAAAAGAAAAAAAACGAGAGAGGAGGATCAATATGCATTTACCCAGAAAGGTGAGACTTCTCTACTCTATAATTTTTTTCAACATGGAATATTTCGAACCCCTGAAAGAGGCAAGAGGTGATTTCCATGGTTTTGATTTGTTCCCTTTTCAGATACTGTCATACGTGAACTCATTAGTAGAACCCATGCCAACCCTACTCCCACCAGACAGCCCCAAACCATGCAACGCACATCTATCCGTACCATGCTACAGCGTGCAAATTGACGCATAAGATGAGATGGTTAATATTTCTATATTCTATCTATGCTCGAGCTCTACGGGATAGACTATGAATTTTTGTTGTCGGGTCTATCACCAAAATATGTGAATAATGAATGATGCCTATAGGAAGGAGACAAGATGATTGCCAATGTGCACGCAGACGCGGTGCAGGATACAATTTCCTATAGAGGCATAGTTTATAAAAAAATAGGAGGAGGCAACTTTACCAACGGAGATGAAAGAGAGTAAATCTAGCCAACCCGACCAGACCGTCGCCTTCCATGCTGGACCGTGGCCTTCTCGCTCCTCTGCGAGAACTCCTCCGTCTCGGCCGGGCAGAATTCCTTGGTGCACTCGGCGAGGGGCGCCGCGAAAGGATCGACAGCAGCGACGTCGATCCTGGCGTTGAATCGCGTCTTCCGAAAGTTGTCGGAAGAGGAGGACCGGAGGGGGGGAGGGAGGAGCCGAGGAGGGGAGCGGAGGGGTGGGATTTGGGGGTGCCGGCTATCTTGGGGATCCCCGGGCGCTGCTCCCAGGAAAAGGGGATGGAGGAGGAGGGGCGAAAGGGGGAGCGCGGGCAGTCGGAGGCCTTCTTTTTTTTTTTTTTTTTTTTTTTTTTTTTTTGCTAGTAAAAAAGGGTAGGGGGGAGGAAGGGATAAGCCCACCCCCGCGTAGCAGCCCCACTGGGCCCCGCCCCGCCAGGAGAATGTTCGATGCGGGCAGAAATGGCCGTGTGTTGGGCACCCCGACCGGTTTTACTCATACCCTCCCCACCCGTAGGCCCGGCTCAGCTACTCTTCTGTGCTCTGGCTCGAGTCCGACGTGTGAGTACGTCACACCCGGCACCACTCCGGCTACGAGCGGTTCAAGAGCGGTCCTACACCACAAGTCCAAGCAGTGGCCAAAGTAGTGAGCTCCGATCCACAATTTAATCGTCGCCGCAGCGATTCGAACTTGGGACCTTGTGGTTAGAATTGCTGCCCAGTACCACTAGACTACCACCTTGGTGGCTCGGAGGCCTTCTTTAGGCCGAGGCCTTAGGCGACTGTCTTAGTCGCCTAAGAGTCGGGCCAGCCCTGGGTCTAATATCGACCGAGGCATCAATGACTCCTCATTTGGTCTGGCACGGTATCACATTTACTTGTGGAATAATTTCCTCCTCACTTTAGTCTATGAATCCCAAGCACTCTCCAAGATAGTCTTCGTCTTATCCTTCTAGTGGGAAGAAAATCAAAGGTCAAGTTTCACGATGACCCTAACATTTGTCATGATTGATAGGCCAATTTAACAATTAAAGAGGTATGGTAAACTAGGTTCACCACAGTATGCATCGAGACATGTTGCAGCATGTTATATTGGCTCACGATAATAGAGGCATCTTTTCAACATGTTATGCTATCAAATGCAAAGTTGTTTTGTGTCGTTCTACTAGTGGCCTTAACACCATATCCACTTGACAGGTAACCGCTTCCAATAAATCATGTCAGCTTTTGTCTATGTAGAACTTGAACTAAATGACCATATCTTACAAAAAACTGACTAACAAATGGATCAACTCCGCCTAAGGAATATGGCTTTCAAAGCCATGCTTTCGAACAAGAGTAGTGTCCATTTTATCATCGAAGACTTCAATTCCATGCAAACCTGGAAAAACTTGCATGATGGCCCAGCCTGGGAAACTTTGAGGCTCCTTAGCATCGCGTAGTGGACTCCTTGATAGTCTTGACAATGGTAAGGGGGCGATAATTCCGCCCAAGTTGTCCGGGTTCGAAACGCGCGGGCGTCAATTAAATTAGGGGACCGGATGCCCCACGCCCGGCTTGCTTGTTGGCGGTTATGCTTTCCTTCTACTTGTACCAAGGTGGCACTGGGGTGACGTACCCACACGTGAGGCGGTGAACCCAGTGGGATGAGCCCACGGGTCGGGGAAGGCACGCAAAACCTACGACCTGTATCGAACATTTCCTAGTGGAAGGGGGGCCCAGTAATGGGGCTGCTACGCGGGTGGGCTGGTCCCTCCCCCTCCCCTCCTATTCTTTTACCAAAAAAAAAAAGAATAGTGTAAACAGTACACCAAGCAAGAAAACTACATCTCAGAGCTACCATGAGATTGCTTCAATATTTGAAAGGAACTTCAAAGGACTCTCCCTTGTACTAGTTTACAGCCTACTACGACTCAGAATGGACAAGTTCTATGATAAGGCGTTCGAGTTTTGGTTATTACACCTTACTTGGGGTCTAACCAATATCTTGGAAGACCAAGAAAGTATTGCATCAAGATTATCAACTAAAGATGAATATCGTGCTATGGCTACGACGACTTGTTAGTTTCAATGGCTAAATGTGCATCCTTAAGGATTTAGGAGGATGCCATCATAATTTGATGACATTATATTATGACAATTGGGTTGCTTTATGCATTACTGCAAATCCTGGTTTCTCGAGAAAACCAAACACACGAGTAATTTAATTAAGGAAAAATTGAAAACTAACAACTCTGTCCTCTTTTCTTCTATCCAGATCTGTCAACACTTGGATAAAGAAGAAAAACTCAAAAGGAAGTAGCTCAATTTCATCTCACTTCTTTGGACCCAAAAGGATTAAAGTCTCAGCCTCCATTAGAACAAACCCATGTCAGGATACACACCCCCTTATCAGGTAGGGGTGGCAATTAGGTTAGGTCGAACCAAATATAGATCAAGTCAGGTACAAAATAGATCAAAAATCTGCCAATCGAAACTTGACCATTTTATCAAATAAGTAACCCCAACCCGGCCTGTATCGAATTGAATCAAATTAGACAGGTTAAACAAGTTAAGCATTACCACCCCTATCATCAAGTCAAGCAGGTACTAAATGGTACAAGTCCCACTTAGACCTAGCCTTTTCTGTATTGATGCTATTTGCAGAATTGAGCCCTATGCTTTGGTAAGCGATTGCATTAAACTTCATGCATCTTTTGGAACTTCCATTGAACACTTTGAGTGCAAGCAGATGGGTGACCAAGGAGTGAAGGCTTCGGGTGGCTCCTCCGCCAAAGGGAGCCAGAGTCCGCCACCACCACATGAGGACAAGGGTCTTAACAATGCGAGTGGGGAGAGTGGACTTTCCACCGGATATTAGAGGAGGTGGAGAACCTCCACAGACATTTTACGGTGGTCCTCGAGTTGCGGGAGGAGCGGATCGAGGCCAGCAGGCAAGCTTGGGAGAAGGTGCTCATCATTGTCCAAAGCCTCGGTCGACGGCTTCCGGTAGAGTGGGTGGCCTGGGAGGTGGTGGTGCATGAAAAACTATAGTATGAGGTAGAAGTATTTTCCATCACTGTTGACCACCTGGTGATCAGGTTCAAGTTAGAGGAAGACCGAGATAGTGCCCTCTCTGGGGGCCTTTGGGTGGTTGAGGATCAGTTGCTAGCGGTGGAGCCATGGGCTCCTGATTTCATCCCAGAATCAGACATTATCAAATTGACGGTGGTGTGGTTGTTGAAGCTCCCACGAGAGTATTGTGACAAAATCATGATTCTGCAGATTGCCTCGGCGGCCTACCGACCACTGGCCATGGACAGCTTCACCGACCAGCTGAAGAAGTCGGGGTTCGCTAGGGTTAAGGTGGCCATCGATGCCACTGAGCCATTGATGCAGGAGATCTAGATCAAGGGGAGAACTAGGGTTCTTTGGCATTCGTATGTGTACAAAAATGTGTCGGTCTTCTGTTATCAAAGCAGACGAATAGGGCATGCGGTTGATGAATGTAAGTTTTCAGCATCGGAGCCGATGATGGAGGTGGGGGATGTGCCAGATCGGATGAGGTCCCCGATTCCAATGGTGGTGGAGGTGGGCGGAGGGCAGGGGAATAGTGGCGAGCATGACACTAGCTTGGATGAGCAAAGCCAGAAGCCCACATTTGACCTTTAGCTGATCCGGCCACTGAGGGCAGTGAAGGAGATGCGGAGCATGAGGAAGGCAACCAAGTCAACCCCTAAGTCATTGGGGTTGGGCTCTTCCTTATCACGGTCGAGCTCCCCCCCTATCATCAAGTTCTCCTAGTTCACCGTCAACCTCGGACGAGTGGCAAAAATCGACAAAGGCGGCGTACCGGCGATTGTCCCCAAAAGATTGGGTGGCTGAGGGGTGGCGGCGACCCAAGTGCAACGACGACTTAGGCCGAGCTTGGGATCAGGTCGAGCTTTGACTTGCTGAGACCTGGTTGACTCGGCCGGGGAGGAGGGTTGGGTTGGACTAGGGGAGGATTCAAGCAGCCTAGAGATTGCAATATTGGATGTGGGCCCAAGCTCCTCGAACCTCAAGCAGTCCAGGAGTCCAGTGATTGACGAAGTTAATGTGGACCAACACATTGGGGAATCAGGCCGACTGAGCATCAAGTAGCGGCCCAGCACGGCTGGAGGCCCTATTGTTACCTAGGGGGTGGGCCCGCGAGGGATATCAAGCTAGTCCTTATTGATGAGCGGGAGTCGAGCCTGAGCTTGCCTCCTTTCTTGACCTCGACAAAGAGAGAGGGCCCAACGGCGGGACAGACGGCCACAGAATCCACATAATCATCCAATATACTGCGAATATGCTGCCCCGTGTGATGACACAACAAAAAAACAAAACAACCCCGGAAGCCAACCACGAATGAAGCTGCAAGTATTGCAAAGAAGATGGCATCATCCTCCACGCCGCAATCATCTTGGTTTTCTTCTACTTCAGGTGGCATGGTTAGACTTGAGTCAGATATGCAGGTCTTCTCCAACGATGGCCCATGTAATCCAATATTACTTTCATAGGTACTCACAATAAATGTGGCAAACTGGTCTTTGAAATTCGGCATACATCCAGATAAGTTATTGTAAGCAACTGAGAAGACCTCCAAGAAGTTTAGTTGAGTCAATTGCCAGGGTATCCCACCGCTCAACTGATTGTGTAATACATCCAAGCTTTCAATCTAACTAAGTTTCGAGAAAGTTTCAGGAATTGAACCTGTCAGCTGATTGTGCAATAGATTCAATTGTTCAAGCTTGTTTAGATTTCCAATTTTTGGCAGTATGTTTTCTGTCAACTTGTTTCTGGACAAATCAATTACAGACATCAAAAGCAAATGATCTGCTTGGTAGGCATATAAGTTGCCTTTGGTGACGAGGTCCACCATCAACATCTCAAATAAGTAAAACTCAACCAGCCCATCCATACTGAATAGGATCCATCCAAAACTATGTTGCAAATATGGATCTGTTGAATCAGGTTTCCTGAAGTGCATTTTGCCAAAGCAAGAGGGTATTGATCTTGAATGAATGTTTTGTGAAAGGTCCACAATGTGTAAAGACCGTAACTTGCGTAACTCAATTGGTATATGGCCTTCAATTGAATTTGCAAAGACAGTTTTTCTCTAATATGTCTTGGCAGTTTACCTGAAAGCTGGTTATTGCTGACATCAAAAACTTCAAGGGATGAAATATTGAAATAACTACTTGGAATTGTGCTTGTTAAAGCATTCCCAGTGAACTTGTGATGCAGCTGTTCGGATGATTGGAAGCAATGAGGTAATGGCCCGGAGAGGCTATTATGGGATTAGTCTAAGATTTAAAGCCTTGTTAGATTACACAAATGATTTGGTATTTCGCCATGGAAATCATTTTCTCCCAGTTTGAGTAAAACCAGATTGGAAACAAGTCCTACACTCTCTGGAATTATACCTGATTATTGGTTATTGTGGACATCCAATATTTCTAATTATGGTAGACTGACAGATTGTTCGACATTGTTCCAGTGAACTTGTTTCGATCTAGATAAACCCATTGCAGTGAAGGATGACCATAATTTGTACCAAACATCTTTCCATGTAAGCTGTTGTTGGAAAGCTTCAAGAGAAACAATTCAGGGCAATCAATCATCAGGCAAGTTGGTACTTCACCGGATAAATTATTATGGGACAAATCCAAGATCTCTAGATTTCTCAAGTTACCCAATGATGAAGGGATACTTCCGGTTAGATAATTTGAGGATAAATTCAAGGCCAGCATCTGTGGAAATATTGTGCTGATGTTTGTAGGAATCGGCCCACTGAGGAGATTCATAGAGAGATCAAGTGCATACATGCTCATATTTAGATGCTTTGGCAATTGAAATGCACCCATTATTGAGTTATTTCTCAAGTTGAGAACTGCTAGTCTGGTCAGATTTTAGAACAACCAATAAGAAAAATTTCCCATCAAGTTATTGTGGGAAAGATCAAAAAATGTTAACTTGTCTTGGGAAGAAAGAAAAGACGGTGTTGCAAGGGCGTTCGCATCAAGGTTACAATGTGACAACTCGAGGGACCGTAGATGGAAAGACGGAACAAACTTTCCACTATCAAGATGTACAAATAATTCCTCATTGTTTGACAAGTCGATAAAGTCTAGCTTTGAAAGATTACCAAAGGAAGAAAATGAGAAATGCCTGTCAAATAGGTTATCGGAAAGATCTAGATAACGAAGTAAAACTAGACCTATAAAGATGTGTGGTGGAATATTACCCTTCATTATGTTATATGAAAGATCTAAATGTTGAAGAGAAACTAGTTTCTCCAGGGATAAAGGAAGACTTCCATTGTCCTTCCCACGAATGTTGGAGCTAAGGCCCTGTTGTTGGTGGAGCAAGCACCACAACCAGCAGCTGCCAAGGAGCTAGCCAAGGGTAGCAATGGGTGAGGTGGTGGCCGACCGAGGTGGCAGGATCTTCACCTGTCCAACGAACCTTGGGAGCATGATGTGGCGGTGAGGAGGGTGAAGAGCACTTTGGGCTTGGGGGAGAGAGCTAAGGCCTCCAACAGTGGACCGGCCTAGCTACGAGAATAAGAGATAGTTGCCTATTGTGACGAGGAGCTAGGTCCACCAATACGTCGTGAGAAGGAATGAAGATCCTTATCTAGAACTGAGGGGGGGGCGGCAAGCTCTACTTCACCTCTTCATTAAGAAGACTAATTTAGGTGCATGATCCGGATGTCTTCTTCCTTTGTGAGACACGTCTTTCTGGAGGCAGCCTCCTACGAATCTAGTGACATTTTCTTGTGACTTGGAATACTTATGTCATTGAATCCTAGAGCTAGCAGGGGGTATTATTATAGTATAGAAGTGGGGTGTGGCTTCAGTGAATGTCTTCTACAACTGCCCCCAAGAAGTTATAATGGTGGTTTTCGAGCCTAATGGATCTCCTTGGATCTTATCGTGTGTGTATGGTAGCACTGACTATAGATTAAGGAGGACCCTTCAAAGCGAGGTGACTAACCTTATTGGTCAGGGACCTTGGTTGTTGGTGACTTCAACTATATACAGGGGGCCTTGGAGAAGAGAGGAGGCAAGGCCTATACTGACAAACTTAAGAGAAGAAAGTTTTGGAACTTCATCGGAGCCAATGGGCTGGCAGATCTTGGCTTCTCCGGGCCAAGGTTTACATGGGGCAACAACCTATCAGGTAGGGCCAAAGTGTGGAAGAGGATTGACAGGGTCCTAGCCATGCTAAACTAGATCCAATGCTTTCCCGCCTATCACGTTCATCACCTTCCTCGTGTTGCTTTAGCGGCGATGGTACCAAGAGGTCGTGGGTGATATCTTTAGGCATTTGGATGAGGTGGAAGCATCCATTGCTGACCTTCAGGGGAGGGGGATAGCAGTGGAAGTGTGTTGGCAGATGAGCTAGCCGAACTCCGAAGGAAGCTGGCAATACACCGTTCTCTTCTAGGGATAAAGGAAGACTTTATCCCGAAGCTGGCTATTATGCCGAATGCTTGGAAACAAACCTATATCACCTTGATTCCGAAGCACTAAGATGCGTCAGATCCTAGCCATTTTAGACCGATCAACCTGTGCATTACTCTCAAAAAGGCAGTGGTGAAGATTATGATAGGCAGGATAAAGCTACTGCTGCCTAGACTCATTAGCCTAGAGTAGAGAGCCTTTGTGGAGGGTCAGGGCATTATAGATAATGTTTTGATCGCCTGAGAGTTGATGTTCGATCTGCGGCGTGCCCCATGTCGACGAAGCCTCATGGCGATGAAGCTAGATATTGAGATAGCTTACGATAGAGTCCGTTGGGACTTTCTCCAGTATGCCCTTGAGAGCTTAGACTTCCACGCTGTGGATTGGCTAGATCCTAGGCTGTGTGCAAGCTCCATCCTTCTCCATCCTAATCAATGGAACGTCGACACCTTTCTTTCGTTCCACGATTGGGTTACGGCAAGGTTGTCCTATGTCCCCTTGTTTATCATTTGTGCTGACGTGTTATTCTGAGCCTTGCTAGCATCGTGTTGGGGCTAAGCTTTGGACGCCTATATGCCTACCCCTGGGGCTAACCGATCTCCCACTTGCTTTTTGTAGATGATTTGGTCCGGGCTCTCACGAGGAATGTCTATCCAAATTAGGTCAGAAGGTGAATCTATCCAAATCAGTTATTTGTTTCATCCTAAAGACCAAGCCAAGGGTGAAGCAGGCTATTAGGGAGCTCCTGAGAATGAGGGAGTAGGAGGGACCATAAAACTACCTGAGTGTTCCTATTACAAGGAGAAAACTATGGACGACCAAGTGTCTTATTCTGATGCAGCATGTCTAGGAGCAATTGGAGGGTTCGAGATTCTATTCCCTATCCATGATAGGCAGGCTGACCCTCATGAGATCGGTGCTGAGCTCTATGTTGGTCTACCTCATGTCGAACATTGTCATTCTGAGGTCCATGCTACTGAGGATCGAGTAGATGTTCTATAGCTTCTTGTGGGGCTTGTATAGTGATGTGCATGGCGTGCATCTAGTTGCTTGGGGAGCGGTTTGCCAACCAATACTGGATAGAGGGTTGGGCATTTAGTTCTGATGAGGAAGAGAGAGGCACTGGTTGCCACATATGCCGCGAGGTTGGTTTTGGAGCCCCAGAGTCTTTGGAGCTTGGTGATAAGGACTAGGTATGGCCCATGGACTGCTGATGGAGAGATCAGGAGTAGACGGAGGAGCTCCCTCATGTGGAGGGAGATTTGTGCGCACATTCCAAGAGTCCTCGTCAATACCAAATGGCTAATTGGGGATGGGCGAAGTGTGCACATTTTGGGTGCTCCTAGATAGATGCCCTCCTATTGAGGCTATGGCCTACCACGGTCAATATTGAGGCCATGGAATGATTGTGTGTCTGCGATCTTCTCCGCCCCAATAGGAGAGGGTGGGATTCCAGCCGGACCGGCCATCTTTTTATGAGCACTTGGCAGAGGGTGTAGTCGATGGCGGTTCTGAGGTGTGATGCTCTGGATGTGAAGGTTTGGAGTTCATCTTATAGCCCGAGGGTCAGAGTAAGGTATCTCTACGACCTATTCAGAAGCGAGCAGGTTCAAAGGCGGGACTGTGCCTGGATTTGGAGGTTCAATCTTCACCTGAGAGTTGCTCTATTCTTTTAGAAGGTGACCTGGGGATGGCTTCTAACCAGGGCAATCTTGAGCAGGCGAGGGATAAGCTTTCCACAAACCTGCCTAGGGTATAGGCGGAGAAGTTCTTGGACCACGTCCTCTTTCAGTATGATCGGGCAGTGCAGGTATAGAGACTCTCCGACATTCTGCAAGAGATACACTGTGACATGACCTCGGCTGATGCCTTCCTCCAGCTAGTGATGAGGTGATCGAGTATGTATCATTCCCGACTTGGAGTGATTATGGCTATGTATGTTACCTATCATACTTGGATGGCCACGAATTCCTAGATCTTCGAGAGAGCAGTCAGTCATCGAGGGTTACCTTGGAGAGGGCTCGTATGCATGCTATGGAGATCATCTAAGCAGGTCCGCCTAGCGAGCCTACGACAACTCAAGGCATTTAGGACTCTACCTCTGCTCCTGTATCATCTCAGACGGTGTTTATCATTTGGAAACCCCCACCTCTAAACTTCCTCTAAGTCAACTTTGATGGATGTATATTGGATAGCGGCAAGAGGAGTGAATGGGCTTTATGATCAGAGACCTGGATTTTAAGTGGTAGTGGATGGAGAGAGCCCGATCTTCGACATCTCAGTCCTTGGAACAGAGTTGAGGATAGCCTAGGCTGGCTTCACTCACGCCCAGTGTGTTTTGAGGGCTAATGCCATTTTATTAGAGAATGACTCGGCCACGATGGTCAGGTGGATCCAGAAGCGCCCTAAGAAGGTTGGGTGCCACCACCTTGCTTTGGGATATTTAAGGTATGGTTAGTCAAGGTATCACTTCCAAGGCAAGGCATGTCTATAAAAAGATGAATGAAACTGCAGACTAGATAGCTTCCTTTATGATAGATCACTCGAGTAAGGTCCTATGGACCGATGAGGTGGAGCATGCAGACTAGGTGGCTTTTTTTTTCTTTGTAGCGGAAACCGATAAGGCTTCCTAAAATTTACTATTTTCTAACTTCCTTGTATGTATTCATATTAGAATCATATGAGTCATCCGTTGTATCAAAAAAAAAAAAAAACAAAAATAGTCCATCATTATGGTAGCTAATACCTCAGCATTATAGGTGACCTATCCTTCGAAACTGAATGAAAACCAGAAAAATTGTTATGAAAAATAGTCCATCCCGAACGCTACCATGCCAAGAGAAGAAAAGAATTTCTAGCAAGCCAACATGGAAGCCGGCCAAGGCTTCCCAAGCAACCATCAATCTTAGCGGTCCAAAATTTTCCGCCAAAACAAATTCCAGCTTCACTCATACCATGTGGCATCTAACATCCTTTTCTGTTTTACTAATTATGCACCAAAAAGCTTTCTATTACGTTGGCCAAAAGAAATCAAAGACAGCTACCACATCAAAACAAGATGACCTAATAAAATTTTTAAAAACACAAATGCATCCAACTCAATACCTGTCACTCAATACATAACCAAGGAATCCGTTCTGGTTAGCTACTGATTGTAGTCAATTCCCAAAGGCAGTTCCACTAAATTAAAAAACAAATTACAAAAGCACAGAACTAGTGCAACAAAACCCAGCTGCTTGGTTATTAAAAATATAAATTAACTTTCAGAAAGATCTCATAATATTTGGATAAATGCAAACAAATTCAAAGAACTGGTGCAGTATCCTACTCATCACTTCATCTATATATCAGAATTAGTAAAACTGACCATATCTAAGAAACAACTGCCACCAATTGCTGTAGCTATACAGAACTCTGGATCCCACAATAGGATATAGATATAGGAGACATCTGAAAGCTCCACCTGATAAGCCAAGATGCATCACACCTCCAGGAGCTTGATAACATATACCATACAAAGGCTATCAAAGTGAAAAGCATCGGCGTTGCCCCACAAAATACTATAGTTTTATCACCAAGCAAGTATGGCATCGAGCTCAAAAGTTAGTACTGAAGCAAACGGCAATATCCTGCGGCCTGAGAAAATCACCTCAAAGGGGCTCAACCATCTCAGGATTTTCGATCAAGACAAATGGTTGTCAAGGTACCTTCTAAACCTTGTCAAGGGTGAATACAGCAAGGAAATGATGATACATGGAACAGTATGCTGCTGAAGGCATGTCTTCAACCAGTGAGACGAATGCATCCCATCACCAGATTACATGTAGAAATCTCTTGCCTCAGTGACCTGGTACATGATTCTTAACTGCCAGAAAACAAAAACATCTACTTTGAGCAAAATTAATCTGTGTATTGTATCTATCCAACAAGAAGATCTAAAAATATTTGGGAGGATGGGCTAGGAACAACTCATATAACATCAAGAATCATTTCCACATGACAAACGGAAATACTAGAATGGAAAAGGAATTTTTTCCATGCAGCTTGACATGCAACCCATGGATGGGTACAACACCCGAATCTCACATAAGAAACTATCATGTCCACCTTAGCACACCATTACAACCATTAATGGTTAATACCGAAATAGATGTTTCCAAGCCCATTTCAAATGAGAAAACAACATGGCAGATAAAATGTAAGCTGCAGAATGGGACAAGACTTTTACCATCTGATTTAACTCAATACTTCAAAGAAAACAATCTACACGAAAAACAGAGTAATGAATACATAGTCTATCATAAATTCCATTTTCATACTCAAGACAGGATAGGCTTATGGAAAGTAACCAATGTTTTACTGTTATTAGAATGAAGCCAGAGATGCGGGGGCCCTATAATAATGGGCCAGACCATACTTGCCATGAGTAAACTTCTAAACCCAACCCATCTCTCTCTAGCATGATTTCAAATAATTATTCTTTATCTCCACTAGACAAAGCAGAAGAACTTTCCAGCAGCCAATTATGGCTGTTGTGCCTGAAAGCACCATACTTTTAAATTATTGTTAATAATTAAAACGGTTAAAACCACTGCATTTTGAAGGATGCAACTCATTTCTTCTCAAGGTTGTCAAAATCCAGAGTAGTCCAAGGTGGTGGGCACTTGAAAAACCTAGGTGCAACGCCTGGGTGTCTAGGCAGGTTCTTAGAGCTTAAAGAACCTCAAAAGTTAATAAAATTAATATGATACTCCTGTATAATCAAATTATCATTATTACATATATTTGGTTCACAGAAAACAGGAAAAAAAAAAAGAACATCTTATTATTACTTAACTAATAGGCTTATTATTATAGGCAATCTAAAACATTTTAGAAGAAACCTGATGACCATTATTTGTTGAAAAGTCATACGAATAAAAATACTCGAAAGATCCAAACTCATGGAACAAAAGGCAATACCTAAACAGCATGAAAACATGCGCATGCACCAAGTTACTAACAAGTGGATTTACAATAATACCAGTGGACTACAAGATCAAACATGATATGAGAAAGTAAAGTGCAGGAACACGTGAAATATGTGTGATACTAACTCAATTGTAAAGAATGTTGGTGACTTTGTACACAAGTTGAGCACCTATGAAGCATGGGCATAATGTATGGTGTGTCTACAACATGATACATACACATCAATATGGCAATTCCTGAAAAATAGATTGCGATATGGCTAGATAATGACAATACGCACACACATACATAGGTCAAGTTCAAGTTACACCTAACTATTTACATACATAGAGGGTCAGCAACTTACACTATCTATAACTCTATAAGAGTTACACCTTGAATTGGTATCCATATCAGTGATATGAGCTCTTGGATATGATCCACTACCTCTAAACTGCCATATACCAAAAATCATATGATTTGAAGATTCTTAGTCTATGCATCAAGTGGTCAAAATTACATAGTTTAAATAATACAAAACCATACATGTTCTTTTGACCATTAAATATACACGCATGCACATACACGCACATACGAATCAAGTCCAAGTTACTCCTGGTGTGACTCTTATAGAGTTGTACCTCTTTTGTAATGGACGAGAAGGTCCCACATCAATGATCCGAGCCGAACTGCTTACACACCAAAAATCATGTGATGTAAAGATCCATAGCCTATACATAAAGTGGTCAAAAAACATGAATTGTTTCATGCTATTTTAACAGTCCAATTTTTGACCACTTGATGCATAGGCCAGCGGTTTCCAAGTCCTCCTATGACTTTTGGTACGCAAAAAAATGACACGTGCAACTAGAGTTACTACTAATTCCAGTTTCATGTAACTCAGCATTTTCATTTATGAGCTAGTTCCATTTTTCAAAAGAATTGTCAACATACAGCACTGAAATATTAAGCACCAGAAGACTACAGTGATGACATTGACCATGAAGACTGAAAATCGATGCTAATGCAATACCAGACTTTCATGAACTAGCTTGCAAGTTCTCAAAAGAATGGAGAGGAGCAAATGCTACCAACAGGATTATCCAAAATCAAGCCACTACTATGAAAAGACATACCAGCGACATAGAGAAATAATGATATATGGTTGAGTGGAAACATAAAGGCATCTAGTATCGTTAAATGCATTTACTTCCCAGATTCATTTGCAATCTTGAAGAAGGCCCTGCTACCAGCAATTAGCCACAATCTTTTTATTTATTAAACAAAAGTCAAACAACCTGCAATAATATGCAGAAAGTAAAGCTATGCTACAAATTGAACAGCTGATTGCTACAACATAGCCAAATGCGGGTTGCCCCAGTACACCAAACAACTATAAATTGTTCAAAAACTAAAGCCTAACAAAGTTCAATCAGCAAAAGTGAAGAACATAAAAAGTGACTAACAAAGCTGCAAGGTGAAGAGCACTAACAGATTTCCCCATCCTCTCCAAGTTCCCCATCCTCAAGCTCCTCGTAACCATTATTTCTATGGGAGCCATCTCGATCTTTCTTATGCCTCTTGTGCCGATTATCACTATCTGAATCACTAGAGTAAGAGTGCTGCCAAAAACACGAAGTTGATTTTTCAATACGTCTTCAAATAATCATAAAAACATAATTATATTGCCTCTTGAGTATTTGAAACAAGGCAAAAAAAGCACATTTTGTACCTTCCGTGATTTCTTGCGGTCACCACTATACCTGCGGGACTTCTTAGACTCCTCTTTCTCGTCTTTTTCAGAGCTTACATCATCAGCCATGCTGTGGTGATGTTTTCGCTGTTTTCTTTCCTTATCCTTTTCCCTTTTTCTATCCTTCGAGCCATAGCTGTCCATCATATCAACATTTTCACTCCCTGCTTCATCTTTTCTAGACCGATCCTTTCCCTTGTCTTTTTCACGCTCTCTCTCTTTTTCCTTTCTTTCTTCCTTTTCTTTCCTTTCTTTCTCCTTCCTCTTCTCTTTTTCCTCTCTTTCTTTCTCTTTCTTTGCCTGTAAATGAGAAAAGGATTCATCACTCTTGAATCAACATTGATGGCAATATGGAACTACAAAAGTTTGCCCCCAATTAACTAATATATTCACATTGAAAGAATAAATATACGATGGTTCTAACATTAACCAACACCCCCCCCCCAACCCCACCCCCCCAAAAAAAACTGAACAACAAGCAACCATGGATCTTAAATCATGACATATTCCAAGAGTATTGGAGACAATTTTTCTATTTATTTAAAAAGAGTTGCATGAAAACTCATGTCATATAAGAGAACAATGTTAGCAGCATGACTGTTAATTAGACCCTTGAGATCCATCCATATGCAAACATGTGCGTCCAATGAATGAGCAGGTGTTGGGAGTTCAGTCAATGATACTTGTGATTGCTAAGTTAAAAGAAATAAAATGACATAGAAAAATATCATATTTTCAAATATATAATGAAAGAGAATTTCGGATAGGAAGAAAACAAAGTCAGCTAGAATGGGGAGGGAAAGTTGGGCAGCCATGCACAAGGTGGGGGGGTGTCGCTTGGGAATGTGGAACATGGATTGGGGCAGTGTGCACCCGCCGATAGGTTTGATTCTAACCAGAACATCACCTGACTAACCCAGGTTGGGATATAAACAGTTAATTGTCTATGAACTGACCTGAATATCCAACAAAGTAACCAAGTTGGACCCAGATTTAGGATGACCTGATTCAACTATGGCTCAAGCAAATTATTTATAGTGCATATCCATTATGTAGTAAAATATGCATATTTCTCATAAATTTTAGTTATCCTTTACTATTTTAGGGAGAATAGTACTTCGATTCCTAACTCTCTTTCTAACCCTAACTCCCCCTCCAAGCTCAATCTATGATCTTAATCATAGCCCTTCATATCACATCCCATTCACATTCAAGGTTAGTACCAGCAGCCAGCAACACCTCCTCCCCTCCCCTTAACACACACACTCCCTCTCTCCAATCCTCTCACACTTTCCTCTTTCTTTCCCTCCCTCTTTTCCATTATCCTACCACACTGACCTCTCTAAACCCCTAAAGCCCGCCACTACTCATTTGGACATCCACCAACTCCCATGTTCACCACCCCGACCCATACTGTCCACCCCCAATATGCACTACCCTACCTCAACACTGCCCCTCCACCTCATCACCACAATGCACTCTATCCCACCACAGCCTTGGCCCATCTCAAACCTAATAAACGATTCTTGGCCACCTACTGAACTGAAAACCTAGAATCTAACTCTAACCAAATAATTATCAAGGGGTCAAGGCACCAAGGTTTCCTGGAGCCTAAGGGCACAGGAACGGTAGGCATGCACCATAGAATGAGGAGCATATATAACACATATATGCATATCTATATGATCTTAATATATATAAACATGCATACATACATATGCACATACACATACATAAATATAGAATAGTTATAACGTAGGTGCAAACACACAGTGCTGCTAAAGAGTCTAGACATCAGACAATTTAATTAAATTATAAATTTTGAAGAAAATGGGTATTGTAAGCAAGGGGTCCTTGGTTGCAAAATTGATAAAGCTCAAGGGTTTTTCGGATTGGAGCTTGGGTGGAGTAGAGACTAGAGAGAGATTAGATTCACTAGGCAAAGAGTGACAGGAATCCTAGTGATAATAGGCCAAGGATTAGGAAGAGTGTGGTGACATTAAAAGTAAGGATACACTTTTATGAAGAAATTTAATTAGATGTATTATAGAAATTAAAAAGTTTGGAACTATTCTCAACCACAATCACCTACTTAGTCAACATGCCACACACCAAACAGCCACACCATCACATGCACACAAAAAACAGTGAAAGACAATGAAAGCAAGGGTCTCCATCAGATGGAAGAGTTCAATCAGACAAGGGGAGAGAGAGAGAGGGGGGGAACGAGCATCTGCACTTTCTTTTCTCCTCCTGATAATGCTTCTCTTTTTTCTTTTTTTTTTGGTACAGCGGCAGTTCACACCCTACGAATATGGACACGACCAAGAAAATCAGAAAACAACAAGGCAGAAAAAGAAACTGGCAATCTGTCACCCCCCCAACCACACAAAACTACCAGAGTGGTGGGTTGCATAGGAGGCAACCCAATCAGATGCTCCATTCGCTTCTCTGTAGGTATGTGCGGCCTGATGGGCAACACACACCTGCAGCAGTCTGCGAATATCGAGGAGCAGTGGCCTTCCCTCCCCCGCACGACCCCGACCCCGGATCCAGTCAATCACTGTAGCCGAGTCGCCCTCGAGAATAAGCCGATCTGCACCCAAAGTCTGATGGGCAAGGAGATGCCCTCCCAGGCCGCTCTGAGCTCAACACATACCATCGAGGCATCGAAAATCCACTGACCTCCTGCCGCCACTAGTCTGGGCTCATAATCTCTAATGACAAAAGCTGTACCTCCACATCGTCCGCCATACTGCCATCAAAATTCACCTTCAGGAAGCCAAGGGGTGGAGGCACCCAAGATACGCACACAAACCCGGGCGCTACAAGAGCAAGAAGGGGGGCCCCATATGTCCTTGGCCAGGCCAGAAGGTAAAATCTCAGCAGCACTGGTGAACTCTGAAGCATGCAGTAAAGCTATAATTTCCACCACTCTCGGGGGTGTACTGTTGCAATCAAAAATCCGGACGTTCCTGTCCAACCACACGTGGTAGGCTAGGTAGGCCACCTGAGAGCCTCTCTCCTCCAGTCTGGGACCAGATGCCGACTCCTCCAAAAAGAGCAGGAACTCCTCAATAGACGGCCACCTCTGCCCCTGGACAAACTAAACCCCTGCACTCCTCCATACCTGACTGGCCCGTGGACACTCGATCAGCACATGGTATATGGTCTCCACCTCCAGACAAGCTCCACATGCTGAAGAAAACCTCACCCCCCGCCACACCAGAACGCTCCTCGTGGGTAGGCAACCCCATGCTACCTTCCATAGAAAAAGTGTGACGCGAGGATGGACACGTAGCCTCCAGATCCAGCCTCCCTCCAACTGCCGAGCCGCCGATCCCCCACTCATCCTCAGTATATCTCGAGCACCTACTGTTGTCTGACCAGTCAGCCTTCATACCGTCCTATCCTCCACCTCCTCCACTAGGATCGGCACTGATAGGACTCGCTCCGCAAGCTGCTCATCAAAGACTCTCCTGACAAGATCCACATCCCATCTCCGCTCCCCTCGAACAAACAAGTCACTGACTGTGCGACCCTCTAACCATCCATGGTTAATCAGGGTGGGCCAGCCCTGCAGTGTATCCTCCGCCAGCCACCTATCCTCCAGATGCTGATAGCCCGCCCGTCCCCAACCTCCCATCTGATCGCCGGAAGCACCCCCGGGGCACGAGCACAAATCTCCCTCCAAATAAACGACGAAGCCCGACCCACACGGAATGCATCCGAGGTAACTGGGTCCCCATACTTTGCCCGCAGTGTGGAGACCCAAAGGCTAAGCGGCTCTAGAATATACCTAACTGCCAACCTGGTGGCCAATAACTCCCTACACTGCAGTAGCGAATGGATCCCCAATCCCTCCCGACTAATCGGCTGACACACAGCCTCCCATGCCACAAGGTGGACGCCCCCTCTGTCCCGACACCTCTCCCAGATAAAACTCCCGAACATCCTCTCTAAATCACGTAGTACAGCAATAGGTACCAGTGTATTAGTCATTAAGTAAACTGGGATAGAACTCAATACTGACCTCACAAGGGTGACCCTGCCCATCATCGACAAGGCGCTAGTCTGCCAACTCTCCAACCTGTGCCTAATGCTCGCCTCCATAAATGTGCACTCTCCCCTCCACAGTCGCCTCCCCGTAATCGGAACCCCGAGGTATCTAAGCATACCCACCTGCTCACCAATCCCCAGACTGCTCAGAATGGAGGCCTTCGCCCTCTCGTCGATCTTCGAGCTAAAGCAAATGGTAGACTTCGTCAGGTTGACCAGCTGACCTAACACACCACAGTAGCACTCTAGAATCCTCCTAATAGACTGTGCTGATCTCCTCGTTGCGCGTGCCAGAAGTAAACAATCATCCGCAAAAAGCAGATGTGAAATGTAGGCCGCTCTTGTCACCAGTCTGTAGGCCTCTACCTCCTGAGTCAAAGATGCCTCGCGACAGAGTCTGAACAAACGATGAACAATAGTGGAGAAAGGGGACAACCCTGCCTCAGACCCACTGAAGACTCGAAAAAGCTCGACGGAAAACCATTAATAATGAGGGCAAAGGATGGGGACAAAATACAACCCTGAATCCACCTGATCCACTGAGGGTGAAAGCCAAGCAACTCCAAAGTTGTCTCACAAAATCCCATCTCATCCTGTTGTAAGCCAACTCCATATCTAGTTTGACCTCCATCAGACTCCTACACCAAGGTGCCCTCTACAGGTCTATCATGAACTCATGAGCAATGAGGACATTATTAGAAATAGACCGTCCTCCAATAAAGGCTCCCTACTCAGGGCATATAATCCTAGAAAGGATACCTCTCACTCTCTGAACCAATACCTTTGCCACCACCTTATACAATGTAGTGCATAGGCTGATCGGTCAGTAGTGGCCCGGCTCCACTGGGTCTTATCTTTTCGGGATCAATGTGATGAAGATCCGCCTCCACTCCTCAGGCATCGACGCAGATACAAAGAACTGCTGAGTCGCCGCAAGCACCTCCTGTCTGACAATGTGCCAATACCTCTTGAAAAAAGTGGGGGAAAGCCATCCGGCCTCGGGGCTTTATCCTCCCCCAAGGACCAGAAAGCTTCCCTAATCTCTGTATCCGACACTGGTCTGATCAAGGCCTCATTCTCATCCCTAGATACCTGCTCCTCAGGGGTCGGCCCCCATGTACTACCACTTATGCTTCCCGACTCGGTCCATCTGGCACGGAAGAACTGCTCCAAAACCCTCCTCACAACATCCATGTCCTCTGACACCTGTCCACTACCCTCCCGTATCCTGCGGATTCTGTTCTGCTGTCTCCTGATGATGGTCGACTGGTGGAAAAACTTCGTATTCCGATCACCCTCTCTGATCCACTGAACTCTCGACTTCTGCCTCCAGAACACCTCCTGCTGACTCAGAAGAGAATGATGCATAGCCAGAAGCCCTCTGAGCTCACCCTCGTCACCCTTTGCTAATCCCCCCTTACTATCCTCTAGGGCCTGTAGTCTGGTGATGGAAGCTTCGACTTTCTCTACTTTCCTGAATAAATCCCACCTCCTTGTTCCACCTGATCAGTCGGCGTCTGGTCAACTTCAACTTCCGTGTCACCTTGTACATCACATTCCCCCGAACTGGCGAGCGCCATGCCTCTCACCACATCCCACGACCGCGGGTAGGACAACCAAACCTTCTCAAAACGAAATGGGCTATAAGACTGAAAGGAGTGCGAAGTACTCACCAGAACAGGACTATGGTCTGAGGCAATCCTGGGCAAGTATCATACCCAATAATCTGGAAACCGCCGAATCCACCCAGTCGAAGCGAAGACACGATCGATCCGCTCCCAAACACTGCCCGCCCCAATCGATTGTTGCACCAGGTAAACCTCGGGCCAGTAAAGCCAAGGTCAGCAAGCCCATTAGACAGAATAAAGTCCTGATATTCCCTAACCTCAATTTTGTTAGTGAAGGGCAATCCACCATGCTTCTCCTTCGGACCATTGATACAGTTGAAGTCCCCCGCAATCAATACTGGATGTCCCAGTTGAAGAAGTGAGATGGCTTCCTCCCAAAACACCCTCCTCTCCCTGTACTCTGTGCTCGCATAGACAACTAATAGCACCCATGGAGCCCCACAATTCTCTGTAATCACTAAAGCCACCTACTGACTACACCTATGAAACACATCAATGATGCACGATCCCAACCTCCACATGACCATGATGCCTCCGGACATACCCTGCGACTCTACCGCGTATGTCCCCCACGATCTCGGAGTAGCTCGCCAAGCCCGCTCCAGACCGGCTCCCGACAACCTTGTCTCAAGCAAAATACAAATATCAGGGTCATGAAGGCTAACTAGCCTTCGAAAAGCCGACCTAAAGGATGGTTTCCCCACCCCCCGGCAATTCCAAAGTAGAACTTTCATTGAGGTGGAGGGGTTGCCGGCCGGGTCGTAGTCTCGTCTTGTGACCCGTCTTCAACAATTGGATTCACTTCCTTCCCATTCCCCTGCCGTGCCATGATCTCCTTCATTTAAATCACCACCTCTTCATGTGCCGGCCCATTGGAGATCTCAAGAACTCCATTCTCCCCGTTGTGCCCTACTTCCCGTGCCACAATAGGAGCCTGAGGGCGTGCCGGTCCACTGAGCACCGAAGACCCCTCAGAGCGTGCCGGTCCACCCCGTGCCACAGGCCCTAACTGTTCCGCATGTGCCTCCCGGTCCATAGAAACGTGGAGAGCTTCTTGTTTCCCCTATGCTCCGGACGTCAGTTGACACCCAGGATTCCGGCTATTAGCCATCTTCTCGCCACCCGCCTCTGCCGTTCCCGGACCACAGGCTGCAGAATTCACCGCCCGAGCACCGCTATGCCAGTTCGCCGTCGTTGTTGATGAGCCTGACACGGTCGACCCATCGCAGGTGAGTCGTCCCCGCCGAAACCCCAGATCTGCCGAGACTCGCTGGCGTTCTCCATCGCCAGCGCCACCTCATCCGCCTGCTCCCCGGGTACGTGCACCCTCTATGATGGCTGGCGATAAGCTCCGGCTCCAGAAGCGGCGCCAATCACCGTGTATCGTCGGGACCCTCCCCACAGGCGGGCGAGCAACCAACGGCTCCTTACCCTTCCGGTGCCTCGTTGGACTCCTGGCTCGTTTCAGTGGGCCGAGTCCACCGAGCTCGGTCGCCTGGGCCAGGTCTGTCGATCACCCTTGGGCCTGTGCCCGGCTCCCATTTGACGGCCCAGCACCAACTGGCGCAACACTGGCTGGGCCTGGGCCGCTGGCCCAGGTTGGGGCCCTCGGTGGGCTTGGGCCTCGCGTTGACGCCCAGCCTTGGGAGCCCACTGGTAGATTCTGACTCGGGGCCAACCCACCCGGCTGACTCGTCGTCGTCTCCACGTGCAGCCCGGAGCTGCCCTCCCCTCCATTCTTCGCCGGCGAGATACGCCGAGCAATCTTCTTGTGCTTCTGCCAGCCCCCAGTGTCCCGCGAAGATGCAGGCAAGCTCGGACCAGCGGCACCTGGGTTTGGCTCCGCTTTCTTCTGACTCGCCTCTTGGGTTGACTCAGGAGCAGGCTCAGTCACCGTCTTCCTCCCCGCACCCCCTTTAAAAGCTCCGACCCTCTGCCACCGAGCCCGAGACGCAAGCATCCAAGGGCCGACGCCACCTTGCGCCCCAACCCCTGGCTCCACGAATGAGCCCCCCTCCGTACCCTTGTCTCCTTGGTTAGTCATCGCTGTAGCTGCCTAGCCCTTCTCCCGGTGAAGCTGGCAATCGCCGTCTTGATGCCCCATGCGAGCGCACCGAAAGCATAGCCCCGAACCTGCCAGAACTTCTGCCTCCCCCCAAAGACAAAAGCACCGAGTACCAAGGGGAGGAGGGCATTGATCTCCACCTTCGCCCGGGCATAGCCGATGTGCCGACGTTCACTGGTAGAGGCGTCAAGATCCAGTGGTCGCCCCGCCTCCGCCAGTATCGACATAATAGTCGTCTTGTCCCAGTATTCCACAGGTAGCTCCGGCAGCCGGACCCAGACCACCGTCCAGCTAACGATGTGGGTGCCCGGGTTGAAATCGGGCAACCACTTCTCCATTGCCAAAAGCTGGCCCGCCACCAACCACGGGCCAGTCCCCATCGCAACCTCCCGATCATCCTCCGATCCGAACTGAAGGGTCATAAGCCCGTTTGCCATTGGAAAAGCTTCGATCGGAGCCTTTAACTTGCTCCGGGTTTGAAGATCTCGCGCAACCAGCTCCGCCTGGACGCGCCGCCCCAGACTCCTCACGATAACGGCCCTTCCCTCCCACTCTGTCCAGGCCTGCTCTAGTCGCTTCGATGGAACCACTACCACCCGAGGGAACCGTCGTTCCAGGTCCGCCAACTCCACGCTAGGTCGGAAATAGGACATTTCCAGCTGCACTGTTCTCCCCTGAGCCACCGCAAACCACGCCGGAGCCAACACTGCAATCCCCTGCACCAAAGCCGGCCACTGGAGCCGATCGACACCCCTCGGCTGGCCAGGCCCGGGATCTCCCATCGGTCCGCCCACCCGATGCTCGACAGAATGCCCCTTCACCGCACGATCCTTGATGCAGCTTCTTACTCTCTCACTCTCTCCTCCCCCCACCCCAGTTTTTTTGCACTTTACTTTTCTGGTCATGCTTCTCTGGCCATAAGAAACCGGGGAGGGTTTTCTAATGGCCAAAGAGGGGCAACCAAGATGAGGAGAAGAGAAAAAAGAATATGAATAAGAGGAGAAAATCAATGCTTGGCCCATCTTTCCGAGAGGTAAAAAAACAAAGAAGAGAAGAGGGGACTTCTTAGTTGTAATCATGCTAGAAGATCACCATCTGGCCAATCAAAACCTTAGAATATTGCTACTTCAGCTAGCCTTCTTCCTCACTTCAGCCCAGCTCTCCCTCTTTTCCACATTGACAATGCTTTTCTCTGCCTTGGACCACTCAAGTCTCAAAAACTTGATTTAACCCTGTAGTGCATGATCGAGATTAATGTAGATAAGGTGCTCTTTTTGCACCGGGCCTTTTCTATGAGGCATAGGAAAGGCATGCCTTTTGAGTGCGTACATGGAATCACCTTCCCTCAGGATAGTCAAGGTGCTAAGGCGGCAACCAAGTGCACCTTGCCCCTGCCTCAGAAAACACTACCTAAACCTAAACCACCTCCACACCCAAACCTAAACCCAATTCCTAAACCAAGACCTTAGTGGATGGCCAAGTCAAGGTGTATCACCTTGTTGGTGACTTCCTGTCGAGATAATAGGGGTTTGGGTCATTGAGAATGTCTAGGCCAGCTTCCTGTAGATCCAACCTGACCAGAACTTAACCCATTTAAAGCCTTCATGTTTATAGAATGCATGATTGCAAATAGTTTGATACAGTAAGATGTCAAATTAAACAATACACAATGATGATGATAGCACATTATGGCAAGAGAAATGTTCTGTATCCCAAGTCATGAACTTATAATCAAAAATGGTCTTTCATAACCTAGGAAGACTCCAGAATTGTACAAGTAAAATTGATTAAATATGAAAGTCACAAGAAACAGAAAAATCTTGGATACCTTTTCCTCTTCTCTCTTACGCTCCTTCTCTTTCAACTTTTCTCGCAAGCGGGCAACATGTTCTTCAAAAATCCCTCTCACAAAATTCTCATCACCAATGGACCTAATAAAGCATGAACCAATTGCTTAAGAAAAATAGATAATCAAACAAATAGATTAAAAATAAAAATGCAGATCATCTAGCCATATTTTTGACTACCTGTATTCTTGAGTGTCTTCAAACAGTGATTTGCAGTCCTCCCATCCTGATGAAGCAGTTATTTCCTAAAAACAAAACCAAACAGTTAAATGTATCTACATCCACATATATGCATTGTGAACTAACACATCATGTATCTGTTAAGAACATGGTCACAGAATACCTTAATTGAGTAAAGCAAGTCAGAGAAATTATCTGCAAGACGTTGGTGCTTTTTAGCCTCTTTCTCCTCCTTCTCCCTAAGCCTTTCCAGTAACTCATCAAAAACAAGCTACGAAATGAGGTAAAACACAAATAAGGTCCATATTGTAGGGAAAAAAGGAATCTGCTTACTTAACATGTTCTCGATATTTGGAGCACAAGGCAAATTAACAAAAATTTTACCAATCAAATTTAATTGCCAATTGTTATGAAACGGAAAAGGGGTAAAAACAATGAATAAATTGTTGACCTATGCATAAGGACTTCAACATGTGTTTCATTTACTTGAATATTTCTAGGCTTTCATGACTTTTAGTAGAGAATGGCACTTTTTATATTTTAAAAAGAGATAAAGTGGAATCATGATCTTTGAAAAGGACTTATGGTGGATCTTTAAAACATCAGTTGAAGACAATATGTAGTTCACAACTTAAAAAATCCATAAGATTTTGATGAACCTTTAAAATTTTCTAGACACTTAACCAGCAACGACATAATAGGCAGTAATATCTTTACAATGACCAAACAAACTCATATGTTTTCTATCACAACAGAGGAACAAAAAAAGGAAACTTCAATGAACAAGGCAAACTCTTTTAAAAGCCTAATATACTTTGACTGATAGGAAAAGGATTAAGAAAGGATATATTTTACATAAACTCTATTTTTGTTATTGGAAAGTTAAGGCATTTTGTCTGGAAAGTTATCAGTCGACAGAAAATATTTAAACGTACATTATACACAGAAGTATAGTTTTAGTAATGTATAAATATAAAGAAAGAGTACACAAATAAACAAACACAAACTAACAGAAGTTTCAAAATCTAAGGGAAAAGATGCTCCAACAATCACCTTTTTATATGAATCTTTTTAGTCAACCCCATCACCCCCCTTTGTTATTAACTCGACTGCAATATTCTTGTTCCAACCCTCGTACTTCTATTGCTCTCTCTCTCTTTCTTTTTTCTTTTTCCCCATATATGTTCATGTTACTCCCTTTATTGCCATCTGAGAAGATCAACAGAAACTTGAGGGGAAAGATGCACAAATTTCCTTTCAGAGCTCTGAGTGTTAAAAGGGGGATTGGCAGTCAGAAAAATAGTGTTAGTAGGGAGCTTAGGCAACTTAGGAATTGGGAGACATACAAAGGGGGATGCAAAGGGATTGAGAATGGAGCAAGAATGATGCCTCATAAATGTAGTTGATCAATGGACTAAGGATCAAAGAGGAGGACATCTGAGATAGTTAATGGAGGAACAAATAAACATTCTTCAAGGACTTCACATTAATCACAAACAGAAAATTAGAGTGGAGGAAAGAAGCTGTGCAAGGATTTGAATACCAATGGGGGTAAATGTCCCACCCACCTAAAAAGAAGCAACAGGAAAATAGAACAAAGGACATAAATATGGAAAAAGTTTACCTTCATGTTTATCTCAGATATTCCTTTTAGGCTATCATCAGCCGAAATGGCAACCTTTAAGTCTTCAAACATCCATGAAGATGCCAAAGCAATCTGGATATAAGTTTTTCGCCATCATGGCCATCCATTAGTTTGTAAGGAAAAGAAGCAACAAAAACAAAAGTTATATATTACCTTTTGGATCTTGATTGCTTCTTTGATCTGGACCTTGTCTTCATGGTACTGCCAAAAAATGAAGCAAAAAATGGTCAAGAAAGGAGCTTTGAGTTGATTCTTTATTTTTGCACTTTTTGGATTGTTCGTAGCTACATTAAAACACTTTTTGTTATATCAAAAATATATATATATTGCAATTAACAACTAAGGCTCTGTTTGGCATTGTTGTATGTAGTAGAGTTTTTATCTGTAGACCTTTGGATTGTAGATCTTTTAATCAAAAAATTTTTGTTGTTTGGTAAATAAATTTCTGAAGTGTTGTTAAATTTTAAGGTTTTTTTGCGCCCTCCAAAATATACAAAATTGTATGAATATCCTCATAAAATTACTATTTGTATGTATACCCTCATAAAATACTTATTTTGCTTGTATACCCTTCTTTTTCTTTCTTTTTTATATATGACCCATACCATCTAACGCCATTAAAGAATAAACAATTTAAATTTGAAATGACTGAAATATCCTTACAGGTAGACACGCAAAATGAAAACTTTACAAGGATACATATGCAAATAGCAACTTTGCAAGGGTACTCATGCAATTACGCATATTTAGGAGGATATACACTTAAAAAAATCCAATAAAAAATGATCAAAATTTAGTAAAAATAATTCAGTTGTTCTTAATAAAAAAAATATGGCAAAAAAAGATTAATATTATCATGTCACATGATCTCATGTTAATATCAACTCTTATAGAATGAATCATGCTGCTTTTACCAAATTCACGCCTCAAAAACAAACAAGAACTCAATATTTACAAATCACTAAAAAATATTTTACTAATCTAAGCATCTATAATTAATTTAAATTTGATATGCTTTAATCTTTTAAAAATAATAAAGAATATATACATATCATAGATTCAATAATGGAAATTATATCAAAATCAAATGAAGAATAATATTACCAAAATGATCACCTAATATTCCAATTTGACCAAATCATGATCTTAAAAAGAAAATTGACAATGTGGCTCAATTTTTTTCTTATGATCACCTAATATTCCAATTTGACCAAATCATGATCTTAAAAAGAAAATTGACAATGTGGCTCAATTTTTTTCTTACTTGTCGATCCAACTGAATCATAAAAGACTTAGCAAGTTCCATCCGAGTTCTATTTTATTTAATAGATTTTTTGAATGTATACCTTTCTAAATATGATAATTTGCATGAATATCCTCATAAAGTTACTATTTGCGTGTATACCCTTATAACTTTTTTTTTTTGCATATCCACCCATTAAAGTATTTCAGTCATTTTAGTTTTAAGCCGTTTATTTTTTAACGACGTTAGATGGTACGGGTACATATGCAAAAAGAAAAAAAATAATATACATGCAAATAGTAATTTTATGAAGGTATTCATGCAATTTTATAAATTTAGGAGGGTATACATGAAAAAAACTCTAAATTTTAATATCTGTTTGAGCCAAAAGAAAGTGCTTTTGATATTAGAAAGTGACAAAAAAGGACATTACAAAAATATTTTCAATTGTCTAACTATTTATACCGTCAAGAAAATTATTATAACATATGCTTATTTACAAATCATTTATATTGATATTTTAATCTAAATAACCTAACAAATAATAATTTTACATTTATTATAAATATAATAATATATTTATAATATTATTATATTTTAATAATATTGCTATAATAAAATTATATAATAATATCACCTTAATACAATATTATAATAGTATTATATCATAATATTATTGTAGTAATAATATTATATTATTATAGTATAATAACAACAATGAAAATAGTAATATAAAATTAGTATAATATAATATAATAGAATACTATTATATTATATAGTATTATTGCACTATCAAAAGCTATTATTATAGAGTATTGTTAATTTGTAAGTTTTTATATTTTAATCTAATAATATAATAAATATATAATTATTTTTATGGGAAATCAAAGGAATATCATAATAGTAAACTAGGTAGTTATTGATTCTAATAGTAACATAAAAGTTTGATTTTATTCAACCGGATACAAAATGTTAATAAAATAGTTCATATATATCCAATAATCAAAAAGTATTTTAAATTATTTTTTAATAAAATCCATTGCCGGGACTCAAACCGTGTCTCTCAAGTGATCTCTTTCCCTTAAAAAAAAAAGCTCTAAATAAAAAGGTTTTACATAGTAAACCTTTTTTGGATGTGCTAAAAAGTTGTTTCACAATTTTTACCAAATATCTCAAAATCACTTCAAAGAGACTATAGCCCTCCAAGAAGCGCTTTTTGGCCCTCCAACAGCATGCCAAATATGGCCTAAACATATTAATAGCAAACACATTAACAATCCTTCTCCAAATATTTTTTCTTTAAATAATGAACCATTTGATCGATATCTAATAGATCATATCACTCACTATATAAAACTTTGTATTTTTCAAAAAATATCATTATATATATACCCCATAAATTGATAGGTTGAGGGGTCTTAACTCAAACACGACTAGTCTTGCTGGCTGATTGAAGTTGGTTGGCCTGTGTGAACCCAACAAGTTGAGTTAGGCCGGTCAAGTCCAAGCTGAGATTGTCATACACACACATATGTATAAATAAATAAATATATATATATAGATACATACATATGTACATACACATGCACGTGCATGTGCATGCACATACACATACATATAATACACACACATATATATGTGTGTGCAAGGTCGGCAGAATCGGTACCGAGCATCGTACCGGTTGTCCGGCGAGATGAGTCAATACAGATTGCATCATGCCGTGCCGGGCCCGTACGGAAACAGCAGAGAGGCGGGAGAGAGGAAGAACAAAAGAGGAAAAGAGAGAGAGGAGGCCGAGGAAGGCCCGCAAAGAGCCAATGGAGGGCCGGAGAGCCGCCGTGCGAAAGAGGAGGCCGGAGAGCCACCGAGAAGCTACGGAAGAAGGGCTCTCTCTGGTCCCCTGTTTCATTCAAAACAGAGGCCGGAGGAGGCCTTTTATTTTTGAGGTTTTTAAATGAAAGTCGGCAAACCAATTGACTTCATTTAAATTTTTTTATTTAAAAAAAAATAAGTGAAGTCGGCAATGGATTTACCAATTTTCACTTAAAATTTTCAAAAATAAAAGGAGCCCCTTCGCCCTTGTTTCGAACGAAACAGGGGACTGGAGCGAGCCCCTCTTCCATGGCACCCTCCTCCGCGCGGCAGCTCCCTAGTCTCCGCTGGCCGATCTCGACCTTCCTCTCCCTCCCCCGCTCTCTCTCTCTTTTCCTCATTTTCCTTCTTCTCCCCCTCCGGCGCTGGTCTCGTTTTCGTTGCCGGAACCGTCCCGGTCCACGGCCAGTACGGTTTAGGACTCCCCAAACCATCGGTTCAGAACTCCCCAAACTGATCGATTCAGGACTCCCCAAACCGATCGGTTCGGGACGGTTCTACCGACCTTGTGTGTGTACATATATTGACACCTTAAAAAGGAGTTGACAATTCAAAATCAATGATGGACTATTCAAATTCAAGATCCAAACCATTGAGCATGATCTAAACTATAAAAAATAATTAAAAATCAAATTTCATGTGTTTTGGCGACCCTTAACCTAATCATCAAGTATAGTACAGCTTCAACACATTTCTTGAAACTCCAATTGAATTACAAAAACTGCAATTCAATTATCATTCATGAAGCACCCCAATATTTTTCGAAGTTTACATCCCATTTCATTATTAATCCGTATTAACATGCCTAATACACTGAACAGGCAAAGCATAATTTTCAGATGGATGATAAGAAACTAACCTGCTTGTCAAGTTCCTCTGCAACATCCTCAAACAGATCTTTTGGCGTTGAACCCGATGTGTTTGATGCTACTGCTTTGTATGGTGGCAAATCCTTCACCTGCAAAGCAGTGTTACATTATATTATAACATATGGACATATAAAGCTATACAATATCCCAAATGAACCATAATTTCATGAAAGTGTACAGAGATCAGCGTTACATTATATTATAACATATGGACATATAAAGCTATACAATATCCCAAATGAACCATAATTTCATCAAAGTGTACAGAGATTTTTCAAGTTACCTGCATACAGTAATCACGCCAGTGAGTTTTAGCTGTAAGAATTCCAGCAGCAACATGTCCTTCCATTAACTTGCGAAACTCATCACGGTTTTTGCGTTCCTGCCGTCTTAATTGCTCCTACATGTTCAATGATGAAGAATGCATGAGCATACTCTAAATTTCAGTTTACAAGTTATAACAAGAAAAACATCAATGTACCTTCTGTTTCTTTCGCTGCTCCTCCTCTTCCTTCTCCAAATTATGTATATACTCCTGCAATACATTGACATGAGCAACAGCACCCCTCAACATAAATGACAAGATGAGAAACACACCTGGAAGATCTCCAAACGATCAATTTTTTCAAGTCGAGAACATCTTTCATCATCCTCCAACCGGTCTTGAACTTTCCTCCATTGACTGTTTGCCTAATAGAAAAGGGACAAAAAAAAGTAATTATAACCTAAAGCAGAAAGATTGTGCCATGCATGCTTGAGATGGGACTTATTTTAGAACAGTACCTTAATGAAGTCACATGATTCAAGAAAAGCTCTATAGTCCATTATGTTTTGCTTATGCTCCTCAGCAGCCTTTGCTCTTTCCTGCAGCAGGATCCAAATTACAGCAAAATGATGGAACAAAAAGCATGCTAGAAATCAGTTATAAGTTCAAAGACATGTTTTCCCAAAGGAAGCCACTTGCCCAGAGATGCGTGCGCCAAATCATTAGCCCACCAAGAACTAAAAAACAATTGTCATATAAATCTATTTTCCCAGCTCAAACCACAGGCTTCAGCAAGCTGTGTGCTCAAACATACATCTGCAGATAATATTACCATACCCCTACTTAAAGAAGATACCAAAAACTAATTAAATATATTAAAAGGAAACTAAAGGAAATTTCCTTACAGTCAGCCATTTTACTATGTGAATGAAGAAGTAAAGTGTGGTTATATAAAAAAAAATAGAAGCTAAGTGTAATAGAATGAATTATTAAAGAAGCCTGAATTTCAGTCATGCTCTGTGTCTTGAAACTTCGTGTTCTAATAGTTTAAATCCTATAGTCATTCCCAAAAATCAATCATTTTTAAGTAATGCTTCCATGCTTTTGAATTTAACACTGGCTTTTTCATTTTTCAAGTACAGTACTCTTAGATAATAATTTTAAAATTCTAAGCTCACAGACAGTTTCAAAATCTAGGTTTCCTCTGTAAGTACCTCTACCAATACATCTTGAATTTAAGTCAACTTTATGCTTTTGAACCTTATAGTCAATCCCAACCCTAGGTATTGTTTCAAAAGTCTCTTACATTAGCTGCATTGCTGGTATACACACCTATAATAAGATACAAATTTTATATTTTACAACTGAATCAAACAAACTCAATGCTTGGCAAATGAGGATAGGTAAAGCCAGCCCCAAATTGAGAAAAGGATAGAGAGTTATGGTTATCAAAAAAACTCACATTTTGCTTTATGCTCGCAACATAAAGATTCTATATCAACATACGGATTAGATGCAGATGAAACATCAGAGTAGTAACAAGAATATCAGGGGCCTATTTTTACAATTCAAGAAAATCAACAAAAACAAGAAACAAGTAATATCTATTTGCCTTGTCCAAAAAATTATTTTAATTTTGAGTCTAAGAAACAAAATTTATTCACAAATCTCAAAGAGAAAGAAATCAAGACCGCATGAAAAAGAAAATCTGGCAGGCTCTGACCTTCTTCAGGAGATCCAGCAAATAGCTTTCGAATAGATCCTCACGATCTCTTGCCCGCTCAACAGCATTAAATCGTTCATCATTCTCAAACATGGTGACAGCTTTACTGAATGGATACAATCAAACTACTGAGAATGTATGATGTAAGGCATAATAAAGGCAGATAGGCAGTCTTAGTTCAGATGGTTAGTTTCTAATTTTCCAATTCAAGCAGATTTCTATTACAAACATGTATTAGACTTTTAACTAGTTTCTTTTCTTGCGTATATAACAACATGCACAGAAATAGAAAACAGACCTCCACCGGGTTGACGAAGTAAGTTCTGTACATTCCTGCATAAGATATAATTAAAAATTATTAATCATATGGAAGAAACTATTATGTGTACCTTCACAAAGAGAAAAATGCAACATACTTCCAACATTCGGGTGAAGTCTTCTCGTGCTTTCTTCTGTTTAATGCGCCGTTCCTCAGCTTCCTGTTTTTTCCTTTGCCCCAAGTACTGAGATAAAATGAAGAGAAATTAAATAGCAAGAGCAAAAAAATCAATCACTAGTAGACAAGGTGATTTCTCTAAGTATTAAAGAAAGAACAGCTCTACGATGTACTACAGTGACTTGTTAAGTCAAATTACACTTCAGGTACGGAATAATCCATCTGCAAACTCACCTCATGAAATGCTTGTTTCCTCTCACCAAGTGTCTTTAACGCACCATATCTCTTGTCACTAATAATAACTCTCATTGCCTGAGAATTTCCCGCCAATATCATATAATTACATAACAGTCAAAAAGAATGCCACATTATTAATTCAGGGGAAAAAACCTGCTCCCAAGTCATATCAGATTCAACATTTGCAGATTCCAGTAGGGTTTTGAATGCATTTTTTGCCTCCTAAAAGAAACAAATAGGAAACACAAACTTGTCATAAACAACCAAGAGAAATGAACAGATACACAACCAACTACATACCTGCTTATTAGCATAAACAAAAGGTTCTTCATCAATTGTTTTCTCCTCCAATGAAGCGGCATTGCTTCTTCCAGTAACCGGCATACCCTTCTTAGCTTCCTACAAGAAATTTGCCAATACAAATGCCTAAAAATAGATATCAAACTATATATAGCTATCATGCAGATTGCATTGAACAGTGACAGCACAAAGTTCAAAAGCATCTGTCTCCACCAACTACTAAGAGCATGATTTGTACAGAGCTCCTCTGAAGAAACTTAAAGAACAAAACACAGAAAGTAACTTAATATATTTTCTTCACTACAGCCTACCTTGTTTACATAAAAACTCTGCAAAAACACCAGATCATTAAACATGGGGCCATGCAAAGATCAAATATTCAGTTTCGAGTTTCAGTCACACCCACCAAGTTTGGTTTCCATAGTTTCGGCATGTTTTAGTATGAGTTTCAGAATTTCGGCTGAAAAATATAAAAAGACTATGAAAAAACCAGAAAATTTTAGAGAAAAATAAAATAAACAAACATACAAAGTACAAACCACATATAGTGGCTTATGTTTTCCCCGTCATAACATCTGAATTTATTTCAATGTGTACAGGTTGAAAGCTTATATAAAATCTTTAAAAAGAAAACTAAAGGTGTTCCTAACTTATGTTGCATTCAATTGTTTGACAACAAGTCAGTTACTGAAAACTTAAGCTTATAAATATCTATGAAAGTAATATGCTAGTCGAGCCCAACCATTCCCATCCTTAGGCTTAAATTTTTCAACCCAAGCCCAAGTCCAACTATTAACTATCAAGCTCAACCAATTAACCCTAGGGCATGAGTCAATCCCCATTCCTCAACCATGGCAGCAGAGGAGAGGCAAGGAATGTGATTCTTGGAGTCAAAAGTGATGATGATATTAAAAAAAAATGGTGGCACAGGAGCCAAAGGTGGTGGTCTGGACAGAGGTGGTAAAGATGGAAATAATTGTGGTTAGGTGCCGGCAGTAGTGAGAAGGTAGATGGAAAGAGAGGAAGCGGATGCAGAATGATAGTAGGCAACATACCTGCTTTGGGAACAGAATCAAGCAGTCATGCAGCAAATGTAAGGAAGCAGGCGGGGAAAGGGTAGATAAAGGGACAAACAGAGAGGGTTTTGATATATATGTATTATAAATTTATTAAAAATAATAAAATAAATACATATGATGTTATATCCAAGGTACGTTGTTTTGGTACCGAACTCCGTACCGGTGCCACCCTATTATTGTGTCGGTCTACCCGATACAAAGGCTGGTTCGATTATCGAGTGTCAGTACGCCCCCCGTACTGCGTACTGGTTCGGTGCAATATGGCATACCTTATACATTATATATATTATTATGTTTTCAGCCAAGTCAGGCTAGAATAATTTTGGGTAAGCACAAGCCAAACTGAAAATCATTTGAGTATAAAAACTTGACCGACATATTTAAGAGATGGAAATCCATGACTAACAGCCAAATGACTGGGCCAGGTGGGTCAGATGACCCATTTCTAGGTCTAATTCCTGGGTGCATTAAGAGAACCCAAAGTTAATGCTTGTTAAGACCAAGCCTAAGCAATGCGTCATTAGTTGATATTGGATCAGGCATGTTGGAGCACCCATACCTAGGTATGGATATTCCTAACCTTGTTCCCATTCGGCCAACCAACTGAAGTCATAAGGTTATTTAGTTGTTCCTAGAGGTACTCCACAAACTATGTAGTTAGAGCTTCAACTATTCAGCACACAAGGTGGTGCCGCACCTCCCATCAACTTGGAAACCTACCATTCAAGATTATTAATCTTCTTCTTGTATTTGTGTAGCTCCCACCTTGCACTCACTTCATGTTCCTTCTTGTTATCACATCTCTTCTAGTATATCAAGCATCCCTCCTTTCTAATCCAAGGGTATATTATCATACACCACAAAGTAACATAAGTAATCATGGGGATGTAAATTATGCTCAACAAAATAATCAAGGTAGAAATGTGATTAAAGAAAGGAACCCCCACCAACAAGGCAGAAGTGTTGAGATACAAGTTTCCTAGGGGCAAGAAGGACAGATCAGACCAAAAAAAATAATCAATTTGTCCAGGCATTTGTGTCATGGATATCCCATTACATTGAAAGTGCCATATGTAACATCCAATTCATCAAGTGTCATTAGAAGTGTAATCAAGACAGCTCAAACTTGACTCAATTGTCCACTGACCTAGCTCTAGTTTGGCTCATTTTTTGAAACAAGCCAGGACTAGCTAGCTCAAGCTTAGCTCTAGGTGAGTCTCAAGCATAAACCAGCTGTTCAAAAGCTCAAGCATCTAGTGTCTACCATACAAGCGAGAGGGGAAAGAGAAGGGGGTGAAGGAAAAGTGATAGACGAGATAGCCTAAAAGAACCAGTACAACAACAGACGTCAGATTCCTTTCCCATCTATCCATTGGAATGCCACCAATTTTGAAGCCCTAGCCAACCACCTACAGACCCACCTGCCCCATTCAGCATCAATAATTCCCAATGCCTCCACATTAATGTCATTCCAAGACCTAGGACAATAGTGCATGGACATCAACTAGATCCTTCTCTCTTGCTCACTTCTGTCTGTGGAGGTGACTACGCTTTTGGAAAGGGGAACAGGAAAAAGGGGAGAGCAAAAAGCTATATCATGCAATGTGAAGTCTGAATGTGACTAATCCACCACAAGATAGGGCTTCCATTAGGATTGAGATGAGGCTAGTTCAAGGATTTAATGTCGGTCACTAGATTCTGATCCAACAGCTAAAAACATTAAATGTTCCAGCTATTAGATAAAGATATATAGTTAACAATTATATTTACTAAGTGATTGTATCAACTAGTTATAATGCTAACTAAATATAGAAGTGATTGTCTTTTACGGATATATTTTCCGCTTGACAAAGCCAAACATAAACGAGATAGACCAGCCTCAAGCTCAAATTGTCTATATTTCAAGCTCAAATTCTAGGATCAAGCTTGAATTATTTACTAACTGAGCAAACCTTTTCGATCCAAATTGCATGCCCAGCTGCTCATGAATAGCTTTCTCATTTGACACTTCTAGGTGCCACCGTATCACCGAGATGTTGAAGCTTTGTAAGTATTTATTGTAAGTTTGTAACCATCTCCTCAAGAGAAATGACAAAAGGAGAATAGCAGACATCATAAAGAAACAATATACAGGGTGCTATAACCAGAACTGTCTTTTTGCTATATGTTCATCATTATCAACCAAAGAAATAAAAGCTAGGAAGTCGTAATGCACCAACAAATATGGTACTAAGTTAAGATGAAAATAATTATAAGAATCATTTAATAAATAAATAAATAAATAAAATGCCGAACTAACCAATACATGACAAAACTGATTATGTAACTTGAAGTTCATTCTTTCCACTTTCCACAATAAGTCAAACTAAATATGTAACAAAAACCAGTTCACAACATGAAAAAACTTTAATATCACAGGTGATAAATCAGAATGCATGAAAGAAGGAACTCAATCAGAAGGTTACAAATTGGCCATACCTCCAAATCCTGAGCAGAAGCTCCATCAGGCAAACTTGCAATATTTACAAGAGAGGAATTGTCATGATTACTCCTGAAAATAAGATCAGTTATTTTCAACTAAAAAACAGAAGAAAAAAAGTTAAGAAGTAACAAATGCATCCATAGCAGCTCATGAAACTATACTTTGCATTAGATAATGCAGCTTCTATTGCAACAGTAGGAACCACTGTATTTGCAGGAACAGGTGCCAGTAATGGAGTTACAGGTGTCTGAGGATTTGATGCGCCAACTGTGTTTAGAATTCCCAAAGAGGAACTAGAAGGGATTCCAGCAGATGGTACAACAGCAACAGATGGCGATACTGAAGCCATCACACCTGGAGGTACAATAGCATTGGCTGACACTGAAACTGGGCTTGATACTACTGCATATGTTGCTTCAGGAGTCACAGAAGCTGTGGCAGGAGGGATCTCCCCAGACGAAACAACTGGAGCAGCTGGGACAGCAGAAGCTGCACCAGTTTCTGTACATGGCTGCGCAGCTGCAGCCCTTAATGCTTGTTCACGAGCTAGCTGAACAAGAGTACATTGAATCAGAATTGAAATGAGAAATATTATACATTGAGAAATTGAGCATATAAATGACAAAGCCGAAAGGTTGATCATATTAAAACCTTGAGCTCCTCAGGAATTATCCATTTGGATACCTTTGTGACCTTGTTATAATAGTATCTGTAAAATATTCAGCAAATGGAAAAGATTACGACTGTTAAACAACGAAGATGTCCACATGATTTCAAACTACAGTATGCATTGGCAAGAAATTGGACAATAACTTGCTAAAGGTACGAGAAAATTACTTACGTTCGTCCATCTGGAGTGCTGAATTCCTTCCAATCAGTCGAAGCATCGGCCCTCTGTGAAAGACGAAAAGGTTAAATAAGCACAAAGATGGAAGAGTACTGAATACAACTGATAAAAAAACAAGTTACCAAGATTGAGAGTGTGTATCAAGGACTAAAGCACAGCCAAAGCGACTAACTGACAAAAGGTCACTCATTCATCTTAGCGAGAATTTTGGCATGGCATCTTACACAAGTTCATATCAGTTATTTAGGATAAGAACCATTATGCATCAAATCATTAAGGACCACAAATGCAGCAGTTAACAAAACCACCCTTTCACTGAAATGATGCAGCTCAGGGACAACATAGATTTTCAGTGTTGTAGCATTTCACTAGTCGCATGCCATAGTAATAAAACCCAAAGCTTCATCTAAATTGATGAGACCAGTGATTATGGCCAAAAAATAACTGTAGAAATTCATCTATCTGTGCAGCAACTATGCCACCTTTAACATGTCAAATTGCAGTCAATCAAAAGAGGCATACAACAAACTCAGTTCAAGATTATAAAATTGGCAAAACATATTACTATCCCCTGCAATACTTTCACTCCTACGACAATGAAATATGGATGTATGAATGTGTTATAAGTTTTTTTTTATATTCATATAAATTAAGAAAAAGTAAAATCCAGCAACATGACAATATCCTCCCATTTTCAGCTGGTACCATCAAATACAAGATATTCCTCATTGGAGAGACTTTGAATAACTGATATTCAATCCTTGCAATTTGCATTCTCGATAAACTATTTCTAAAATTTGTCTACCTAGAACCCAGTTCAATTGGGAAAAAAGGAAAGAAGCTATACACAGAAACAAAATAAAGATAGAAGGACAATGTCAGGTTTGATCTGGGTGTAAAAGGTTCTCAACCTTTGACTAATCATATTATGACCAATATAGAAGACCACATATACATATATATATATATGTATGTATAATTCGGTCTCTCTGATGGGATTTGGAGTTAAAGCTTCAGTGAAACAACTTGACTGCCTGAGTTTCACAATGAGGAACCATATATGACAACAACAACAATAACCATGATGATGATGATAACAATAATAATAGTAACCATCAACAATAAGCAGTAAATAAACCAGAATGCACCCATAAATATAGTACCAAGCTTCACAAAGCAGTTTGCAGAAATATAACTTAGTTATATAACAATTAATTTGATCATGAGGTTGTACTAAAAACATCACACATTATCAAGTAATTAACATTTTGCTGAAACTTGAAACCACATGTTATGCATGCAAAGTAACACAATTTAATGCAACATTACTCAATGGTGGAAAATACTCTTGTTTACAATAAAATGCAGACAGAAAGCCTCAACTAGAAATGTGCAGAATGCATCTCAACGGTGACAGACAAATAGAATAATGAATAAAGTGTAACTTAATCTGAACAAGAAATATTGCAATGAACATGCACCATGTAACATATTGTACCTCTCTTGTGAGTTGTGACTATATAAATCATGCATCTGTGAGCAACCTTAAGAAAGTATTGATGTCAAATGAATCAACATTGAGCAAATCCAAATTACAACATTACATGGATCACCGTTATGAGCCAAATAGGACAAATAATTTCATCATGGAAATAAGTGAATGTGTGCTCCATATAGAAGGGGAAGAAATGAAAAGAGTGCCCTTTGCAGAGTATAGAGTTCAAACCAACAAGTTCAGATATATCATAAGCAAGTGACAAAATGCTTGTGACATCTGTGCCACAGCACTTGACGGGTCCTGAAATCACAGCTCATGATCAACAGCAGAAACTTTACACAGCATTTGGATATTTATACAAGACTAGAATTAATGCTCATAGTTAAATCTTTGATTGTCATCAGGTATGCTGCTTACATAAATAAAGAACTCACAATGTTGTATCGTAATGAATGCATTTAGCAACACCAAAGTTTAAGATAGAAGATTCAGTATCTGTAGCAAGCCAGCATCATTTTACCCAATAACTGTGTTTGTCATCTGTATCAATCTTGCCCATGCAATTCAAAGTAAATTAGAATGTGATAGTGAAAGTGAGATCTAAGATGATAGAAAAAACTTAGTATGATTGAAATCAATTCATTCATCATACTGCAACAAATCGTTTTGAAATAATTATGCATATCGGCTAGATCATAGTAATTAGCATACAGATTCATGTTATCATCATATGCCTGCCATGTTGCATGTGCATTTTGAGAATTTACTGTATCCAATGCTTGCAACCATGCTATCATGTAAAACAGGTATACGACATTGATAATACCATAGTCCACAATTTCAAAAAAAAAAGTCAACAATTAAAAAAACAAAATCATATAAAACCTGTGGTACAATAGTATGGAAGAACTACTCTATGGAATTTCTATCGTTGGTGTCAATTAAAGATTTCATTGAGTCAGTAGTTCAGCACATGACAACTCTTAAGGGTTAACAGTAGTTGAAAGCAACAAAATTTCATTCCAAATTATCCAAAGATACAGAGGAAATGCATCATGTTTTGTTACTTCATGTTTTCTACAGATCACAGATTGCACCCACCACTAAAATTACAAAACGGGGGCCCCTTGATGTAAGAAAGGATTTAGCAATCATTGCCTGCCTTGAGAAAACTGAAACCCTGCTTCATAATGACCATATATAGCAGTTGTTTTTTGCTCCAGACGTGCCAAAAGACATCTACAGACCAATAGAAGAACATGCAAAGAAACAGAGAATCCACATAAAACAATTTTGATCAACACCAGTACAGTTACAACTGTCAGCATTCGTGAAAGGAACCATAATGGCAACCACTAGTAAGACCGCAAAGGAAGAGGAAGTAGAGTCATTACATGTAGACATCCAATAATATGACTCACCTCAACAGGTGTCATCAACTCAAAGGGCTTCTCCCAGCTAGACTGTCTGGTCTTCTTATTGTAATAATATCTAAATAATTAAATGTTGTAGCTGAATCAGAATAAGAAAACATAGTCCAACACAGTAGGGGGGAAATCAAATGAGCCAATGAAAGATGCAGAAATTACATCAGGCACTGCCTACACCTATAACAAAACCAAAAGCCAAGAGCAAAAGAATGCAAGATCTGAAAACATAGGAAGGAAAAGAACGCAATGGAAGTACAAATGTCTATTAAAACTATACCTTTTTCCATCATCAGATGTGTGCACTTGCCAATCAGAAGAGGCCTGTTCAGCTGAGCTAGGTTGTGCATTTGTTGTCTGGATTTTTCAGAAGGACAAAGAAAGATATGAACAAGCAAGCTCCATGATCAACATGAAGTTGGAGCGAACTTTTTTCATCCAAAGTAATTAAAAGTACAGAAGTTTCTCACAGGAACTGTGCCTGCCGCAGCTGAAGATTGTGCTGCAGCCTGCACTAAATGTGTAACAAGAGGTACATTCTGAGTCCCGTGTGTAGACCAAGGTTGTCCGACTGCAGGCATAACAGGTGCATGCATCTGAGATGCTGGTTGATATTGGGATGGGGTGTTGAATGTATGTTGTGGCTGGCCATAAGACGTCGTAAACTGCAGTCATGTATTAGCACAAAATCACATAACCAAAGCTAACGAAAGCAAAAAAGAAAAAAGGAACAAAATGTTAGTAGCTACTAAAGAATATGGATATGAGAGATCTTACTGTATAAGATGAAGAAAGAGGCATTCCTACGCCACCGAAATTAGGCAGATGATTGTGTGGCATCTGAGGATTTTGCTGGGGCTGCAGTGTCCCAGATGTCATAGGCCTGTTTGGCTGAACATATGGCATTGGAACTGCTTGTGAAGATGGTGGTGCTGCTGGGCCTGATCTTGGAGGTAAATGGTGTGCAGGTTGAGAAAAATGGGGCATTTGAGTTTGATCAGAAGGCATTCCAATATTTGTACCATGAACACCTTGCCCAACAGGTCGGAATTGCTGAGAGGCTGCTGGGATGAACTGATGTGTTTGTTGAGCTGGAACCACATGTCCAAACTACAACATCCACATAATAGCATGCTTTTAGATATAATGAAGGGAATTGATCATAAAGCAACATATCTGAAATTCCAGCAGAGAAATATATTCTCACCTGCATAGGCATTGGTGGACCAAAATTTTGAGGTGGAACTGCGGACCTGACCACTGCAGGCCTAAGGGGCTTTACAAAATAAAATAACACAGTATTACGTTCATGCAACAGCAAAAAGACCAAACAAATGAAAAGGGGGGTAAATTCATTTTGATTGACAGGACAGCAAACCATTAAAATGGCAAGAGAATTAAAGAGTTATATATGCTACCTGTACCCCAGAAAACTGTGAATTGCTGGCCATTCGTAACAGAGATTTAAGCAGCAACAAGCACTAGAATAGCAGTAAGACTAACATCAATAGTAGACATGAATAACTGAATTGGATTAAAAAGGCAGTCAAGGATCCAAATCCCTCATTAAACTTTCAATAGTTAAAAAAGAATAAAATAAAGATGCATTTGAGGCAGCATTTGGTAGTAAGATAAGTTCAGTTTTCTTTATGTTCATACCAAAATGCATAGTCATTCAGTTGGCTATGGTTCCTCCTGAACTTTTCCAATTTCCTTAACATTGAACAATGAGAAATTACATATAGATTAATTTGAACCACACCATGCCAACGTTCTAGCACACAAGCAACATTAAGATATTAAAATCTCATCAAGGACATTGTGAATGTTACCAGGACCTCGCTTTAAATGGCCTGATAAACTTCCCTACTCAAACTTCGTGACATGACACACTAAGAATCTCTGTGAACAATAAATATTTAACCAGTACGTGATCTCATTGCATTAAAACCTCATTGCTAGAAAAATATTGTTTAAACAATCCTTTCAAACCAAAAAAGTAATCATTACAATGTAACTTTTCATGTGGGATATTTACTCAGGCACGTCTACTCGATAACAAATTAAAGCAATTATCATTTAGCACCATCAAACCATTCAACAAAATAATTTTTTGAGTGTAGCTATTGCATAAGAAGTAACACTGGATACCGATACGATAAAGGACAGCAAGAAATCCATGTGCCTTTATCTGATTTCTGATATTTAAGGACATGACAGGGATGGACATTTAAAATATATAAAATTCAAAAATCCCTCTTAGGGAATAAAATACAGCTTAAAGAGACTTCTCTCTTGCAGTCTTCAGATAATAGAGACAAGGGTCTTTCAGGGTGTCCATAAATGCATTCATGATTCATAATGCAGCTAAAAAACTACCCAATTAAACACCTAATATGCCAAAAATTTTGGGAATAGTCTTGCACACCATGTTCATTATAAATAGGTACACCTGTTTATATGCGGAGATTGATACATCTCCGATATACAGATAATTCTTTGTTTTTCAAAATATTTCAAACCTTTCAAGACAACAAACAAGGCCGTGCCCCCCTCAAAATAATCTTGATAGTCTTGTTAATAAATATGGCATTAGCCAATGATCCAAGATACAATTTTGAAGGAATAACCATTCTAGGATTATAATATAAAAATTTTAGAGAACAAGCCTCCCATTGTTTTATTGTGAACTGATAATGTACCATGGATTCTAATGTTCTCACTCCAGCTCTTCTCTATATACTGAACATCTGAACCACTAAGCTTCACCTCCTCCAGTTCATACCAATGTTCCTACTTTTTTGGCATGCATGGCTTTCAATTTTCCTTTAATAAAAAAATGAGTAAAAAAGCAGTTGACTGCAATATAAGCTTTAAGAGAAACCAGGAAAACAAGGTGTTAGGGAAGGAAAAGAAAAGAAAATGGTTTATGATATGCCCATCTTACAGTAACATTCATGTTCCAACTCACATAAGCCTTCATATTTTTTAAATAGCTAAATCCCTGCTTAGAGTGTGTAATCAGGGCCAATTTTTCAGCTGAAACTTTAGTGGTCCTCCATATTTAATTTTGGTACCAACACTAGGATAAAATGTTTATTTGATCATAATACTTTATTTTTTAAGTTATGGGATGAGAGTTAAGGTGTCTAGCTCACTACTTTAACATTAGCATGAGTATGTATGACAATGATAACGAAATCAGACATGGATCGTTGAATTTTTCATACAAAGGGCAAGACTTTTGAATTAAAATATCAGAATCGCATACTCCCATGTCAATGCAAATAAGCAAAGGATTAAAGGACATAGCTTACCCTTCACCCAGAGGAAGGCGCCGCCATTCACAGTCTCCGTACACAGAGATGTGCCGAAGTCAATAACAATTCTGCCCTGATGCGGCAGGAGAAAAGTGCAAAGTTCAAATTTTGATGCAAAATCAATAAATCCCTAAACCCTACCACATGGGGAAACTTAGATTAAGCACCAAAAAATGAAGAAAGAACCCTATCTGACCCTTTCTCATTAAAAACAATTCTGCGAGCAAAAAACTCCGAGCTTGATGCCTGAGGGTATCAGAAAACAAGCCACTTGATCTAATCTGAAGGCCCAAACCACATTGCACGTAATCTTGAAGAACCCGAGCAGACGGACAATCGAAAATATGGAGGCAATAACCAAGGAAAGGGATTTTAAAGGAAAACTAGCAATTGCGCCAGAAGCCTCTGAAGTCACAAAGAAGCCTTAATACGATCATTCAAGAAAGGAACAAGACTTTCTAGGGTTGTTCCGGCTCCCGTGTTCGGGTATCGAGAAAGAGGGGTGGGAAGAGAGGGGAACAAGGGGGAAATACCTGAACTCGCTCGGAATCGAAAGGGGACGACGCTGTGACGATGCCGGAGAGAAAATACTTGAACTCTCTCGCTCTCGTCCACTCCTTCTCCTTCTCTTCTTCTCGCTCTCTCTTCCTCGGTCGCTCAGCTCGCACTCCCCACGCAAACAGAAATGGCCTGCCGCTGGGGTGCGAATTGTGGGAAGAAAAAAGCTGTAACCGAGTTGCCGAATTTTATACAGGGGGGGTGCGTTACCTTCTGTTCCTTGCCGTTCGATCTTTACCCTACGGCTACCGCGCTGCACAGGGAGGTCGGTGCTGAGCAGCTACTCTGACCAGTCATTGAGCGAGAGTTCCAAATTCTGGTTAGATTGTAGAGTGGGAGATATTCCCAAGGTCTCGTAGCCTATGTGAGGCACTTGGCAGCTCCGCATGTTAAGGCTGCCCGTTTAATAATACTTTTTTTCTCTTTTTTTTCTCAATTTTTCTTCGAATACAATATAAAATAGATATAATAATAAAATAAATAATAGAGTGAAATGGATATAAGAGCGATCTTTATTATCTAAAATAAAGAAATATACTAATAACATATTAATACATATTGCTAATAATTAATATGGATATTTATATGACGAATGAAGAGCTTAGAATAGATATAATAGAATAGATAGCTGATATAGAATATAATAGAACAGATATGAGAACCTAATTATTTTCTAAAAAAATATTTGATATTAATATTATGATAAACTCATCATTCAAAATTCTAATAATATATGTATATCTATTAATATAGTAAAATAATATAATAATAATAGAATAATAAGATCAAAATTCAACCTGCATATAATAAAATATAAAAAAATGCATATAAGGGATATTTAAATGCAATACACTAGGATCATTAATGGTTGTACTTTCACTTTTAAGTAAGATTATGATTATAAAAATGCAATAAAAATTAATAAAATATTGGTGTAGTCCAATTACTTCACACGAATATGGTACATATAGTACTAATAAAAAATATTTTTATTAATATCAACATACATTAAGCAAATATAATTATTAATAATATCATTTTTTCTATATTAATTTAGTAGTACTAATGGAAAGTTATTTATTTAATATGGTTTAATAAGCTAATAAGATTCTTATTGATAATATTATGTTATTATAAACTGTATTAAATAAGATCCCTATTTATTATCAAAAATAAAAAGTTGTATGAGTAATGTTATTAATATAGGTGTCTACTGGCAAATGGAGAGCTGTGCACAAGCAAAGCCTCTATTTTGTTATATATATACAGAATTTATGCATATTGATCAGTTTGATTGAGTTATAAAAAAAATAGTTTTTTTATTATAAATAATAATTAGTGTAACAACATTTTTATAATTTGATATTATATATTTATATTAAAAATATTTTTTTTTCTTTGGTCTTGAAGTCAAATCATAAGCCTGTGAATTTGCTTTTCATTTTGCTATCTTTGTCATCTCTTCCGATCTTATGTATTATCTATTCTAGAATTTCTTGAAGCGGAATATTGGGTCTAAGATGTTCATAGGTGAAGTTGCATATTTGAAATAGGATTTGAGATGTCATTAATGTAACAATTTATCATTGCTTATTATCTTATATAAAACCGTTCAAATGAGATTTATCATGAGTCTTATATAAAATCGATCAAATGGGATTTATTATTACTCATAATATCATAAAAACAGAGGAAGATGAAAAGGTTGGACGTGGGATTATCATCATTTAAAAGATGAGGAAGATGAACAACTTGGAGGGTATAAATAGCATTCACTAGTCTTATATAAAACCAATCAAATGGAATTTATCATAATTTATAATATTATAAAAAGCTAAGGAAGATGAAGATTGGAGGTAAAATTTATCATAATTTAATAGGTGAGGTTGTTATGTACACTTGGCAATATTGTATACAACTTGTTTTGGGGGGGGGGGGGGGGGATGGGGAACTCAGAACTTTAGTCCCACATTGGAAGAGTAGCGGAAAGGATTGTGCCTTATAAGGAGGGGCCGCCCCTTTCCTTCCAAAGGGCCCTTTTAAGAAGGACAAAGCCGTGAGGGGAATATTGCCAACGCATTGCGCGATACATACGCACTTCCCCAAAGCGGATAATAGCTCTGGTCGGGACGCAGTTACTTTCCGCTCTAACAGATGGCGCTAGAAGGACCACTGAGGGGGTAGTGTTGGGGGGCGGATGGGGGATCCGAAACTTTAGTCCCACATTGAAAGAGTAGCGGAAAGGATTATGCCTTATAAGAAGAGGCCGCCCCTTTCCTTCCAGAGGGCCCTTTTAAGAAGGACAAAGCCGTGAGAAAAATATTGCCAACGCGTTACGTGATACATACGCACTTCCCCAAAGCAGACAATACCTCTGGTCGAGGACGCCTCGAGCTCGAAAGTCGGGGGGTAGTATTGGGGAGAAAAGTAGATTACTCGACGCATATGGTCGGAACGCCCAAATCTGGCGGCAAGCACGGTCTCGACGAGCGCGACTTCGGCACGCACGATCTCGACGAGCACGACTTCGGCACGCATGGTCTCGACGAGCACGACCTCGCCAAGCTTAGTCTCGGCCGGGCGAGGCTAGTTGACCTCGAGGCCGAAAAAGACCTAGTCAAAAGCTGAGGCTAACTCCAACTCTACCAACAACCAAGCCGACCTCTACGTCGTAACGCCTGTATAAAGGAGTCATCAAGTCCGCCATATCTGGGATCAAATCCCGCAGTCTTCGCCGCAACGGTTGCCAATATTTGAATCCTCACAATCTCAACCGATCGCCAGCCAGTCTGAAATCTCGCGTCGTCTAAGGTAACCTATTTAATTCGAGATCTGCGCAATCGTAATCAAGAATGAGTAACCACCACACCCCCTTCTATAAATAGGGGGGAGCACTGGCGAGGCAGAGGGGATCTATCTCTCTCGACCTCTCTTCCTCTACGAAAACACTGTTCTGTTGTTCCATAAAATCACCCACAAAACCCCTCTGACTTAAGCATCGGCTCAGGCTTCTTGCAGGTCTGCCTGAGACGGCCGTTCGCCGCCGCCTGTGCTGGAGAGCCCCACCTCCTGGTTCGAGATCCATCGGTCATCTGCCGCCGCCCTCACCGAAAAGCTCCTTCTCCTAGTCCGCGGTCGCCCCCGGGTCCAATTTCCAGCAACACAACCCTTGCTGAAAGGGTTGACTTTTATACAATATCATGTATATATATATTAGATAATAAAATAGATAATAAATTATAATATAGAATAAATAATCGAATAGATATAAGAGCCATATTTATTGTCCAAAATAAAAACTATATTATTGATATCATTAATACGGGCATCCACATGGATAATAGAGAGCTTAGCATAAACCAAACCTCTATTTTAGATATATACTAGCATATAAATAGAGCAATGCGCAAATATATTTTTTTATTTAGTTTAAAATTATTCTTAAAATATAATATCACGATGTAATAAATCATATTGAAAATATTATATATGTTTGTCCAAAATATCATGGTGCTATTATGATATTGTAACAGCTGTTACTTAAGCTATGGAGCAAATTATGTACGTGCATTGGCTTGAGTTTGAGTTAAAATTAAATTATAAACATGTACTTGTTATATATGATATTAAATATATATTTGTAATAAATTAAAATATATATTATATTATATTTTATAAGTGTAATATTATAAAAATAAATTAATAATCATGAATATAGATGTGAGGGAGTATGGGGGAGTTTTATGCCTATAGGTTGCAATTCGAGCATCTGAAGGTCATATATCATTATGGGGTTGCAAATTATTTCAGTAATTTATTATTGATTGTTATACCTGTATTGAGGAGGACCGTATTTGTCGGGTTAATGATGTAATCTGAAAAATATTTTGCAAGAGTTTCACATGCTTATGGAAGAAGGGCAGATATATTTGATAACTAATTTAAAATTTGTGTGTACCAATGGAATGCATCATCTAATGAAAATGATAAAAAGATTCTTTTCTCATTGACTATAAAATTGAAGAAGATATGAAAATGTAGGATATCTCTACCTTTGCACAAATTTTACTTCATAAATTATGATGAAATAGTGAATTGACTTGATAATCATATCTATCTCAATAGTAGTAATAGTAACTAATCTTGTATCATTTTCTTTAGATACTGATTATTTCATTTTCTTATGAATACGGTTTATTTCTATTTTTTGTAGATGCTATTAAGAAATTACTCGCTATTTGTTCCCTTGGAGAATGCTCATGTTCAAGACTCAAATATACTGAGGAGAAATTTGGAGTTGCTAATGGTTGAGTATGTAGTTTAGTTCATGTATAGTGTATTACTTATCAGAAGAATATTATTTATACAAAAAGATGATGTTTCCAGCATCCTTATTGAGATCAGAAAAGTTGTAGAAAAACTTATATGTTTAAAATAATATTGATGAGTACAATTTGAAAGAGGAATGACAAAGCTATACTATTCTTAAAGTCTCTTTTAATGATGGATCTAAAAATTCGGAGCAGAAATTGAGGAATTTCTCCATGTATTAATTAATTACATGCTATAAAATAATGGTTTTAAATTTTTCGATTATTTAAATCCTATATAGATTAGTATAATTTATTATACTGCATATTACAATAAACAACATTGAACTTGGGTTCATTCATTGCAATAGGATATTGCCATGGAATAGTCTAGATTAAAAATTGGAAGGATTCTTGTAATGCTAAAGAAAATAAGTTTGGACACAGATGATTTAACTATGTTACTAATTTTATGGCGATGAGACATGGCAGGGCATTGTGATTTTAGCCTAACCGTGATTGCTTGTGAATTTTATGAAACCAGTCTTCGTCAATTTCTTTAATATGATGACGTGCATGGGGATGAACTTGGTTGGCTTATGTCAAGTTTAAGGCGAGTCACCTTTTATTATAGCGTGTTTAGATTGATTGAAACCAACACTGGTTTCTTTGAGATATTAAACCAGATATGCTATTTTGTGGAAAAAATACATCTCAGGGTAATATATATGAACTAGAAAATATGCTTTGAAGTAATTCCCAAAATTTATATACAAATTAAAATTAGAATTGTCAACCTTCCGGTTGGCCAAATCATCTAAACCAAATCTACACGAACTTAGCAAGGTCCTACGATCAAGAACCCTTCTTTTGGCAAAAGAGTCTGATATCTTAATAATGAAATGTACCTTTTAAAAACCCTAACTCCTTACCTGATTTTGGTGATCTAATGCGGAAGATGTTGAAATGCACACATCTTTCTCTTATCCAATAAGAGATGAAGATATGTCGAGATTATCAAAAATCATTGATCATTGTTGGACTTGCGAATGAAAGAAAAGAGCAGTGAGGGGAGGTCTAGGGCTAAAAAGTTTGGGTGAGAAGGGTACGAAAAAGGAATAGAAATCCCTTGCATTTAATGTTGAGGTAACTTCGATACAATCAAGAAGCAAAATAAAGAAGGCAGTGCCTCCCTCAAAATAAGAACCCATTATAGATCAGCAATTTCAATAGCAAAGAACCCATTATTTCATGGATGATGCAAGCATATTGACATCCACGTTTTATTTATGAACACATCAAAAACAATCAAATTGCTATACTGTCCAAGTAAAAATCAAGTTGCAAATATTTTCACAAAACTATTATATCTTAAACCTTCATCAAATTTCGCAAGTTACTTGGAATCTAGTCGGCAAAGGAATTGGATTAAGGGAGGATGTTGGAGGACTAATCAAATATCTCACACCTACCAACATAGTCCTTTCCTGTTATAATTGTAATTGGCAGTATTATTCGAGAAATATCTAGAGTATTGTTGAATCTTGGATAAGATTAGATAGCTACAATGATGATAAGTTTATCGATGGTAGAGAGTAAGTTGGTTTTGATTTTTTTTTTTTTTTCCTTTATAAAAATTGTCATGTAGTCATATCACTAAAGCAATAGAAAGAGCTAGTACAAAATTTCTACCTTTGGCTTTCACCCCAGATCTTATTTCATTTTAGTTGTTGTTCACCATAAATCATGCTGAACATTAAACATGAATGTGGAATAGCTTTTTATAAGTCTTATTGATGCCGAAGCACGGAAGCGTATTGATGACTACAAATTCAAACATGTAGCATTATAAAGATTAGGTCAGAAAACACTTCATCACAAAGTCAAAGATCAAATATGAAGATATCAATAACACCATATATTTTGAAATCTCAGGTGCATTAAGATGATGATCCACCAAAAGTTTTGGTTAAGTTTCTTAATTCAATTATCGAGTAGCATTTCAATAATCAATATGACAAAAAGTTTAATTAATACAATCCAGGGGAATGTAAAGTCATTGACAAGTATAAAATTTGGGGTTGAAACGAGGAGAAGACTTACAACCATTACGACAGAAGCACCTGCAGTTAATCTTTGTGACTGCACTGCCGAAACATCTTTAAGACATCTATTACTTATATCCAGGTCTGATGAGCTAAGACAAGATAAGGACTATATTCAGTGATGATTGCTGTTTCTTCAGAACATATACATGTAGACAGAACACAATGTTTTAAAGCCTTAAAGGAGAAAAATGATTAGGCATAGAGTATGCTGGTTAATCATCGAAACAAACACAAGATAGAATGTAATGTACCGTTATATGATTTTTGCTGCAAAATATAGGTGATATTGGTTCTGTTTGTATACGAGGTTGCCATTTTATGGAAGCATGTTAAGCTTCAGAGTGAAACTTCTTCCATCTGGTCTTATATGGTTACAGATAATAACTTTGATTTCTGTTTTCCTTCTCATCCACAGGCATATGAGAAATGCTTCCGAAATCTTCATTACACTGAGCAATATGAAAAGCATACTACTTGCAAAACAGATTCTTGTGGTACGTCGGTGGGCTGCGTCCTTCGGGGGACCTGCAAAAAGCCGGTGGCCGGGGCTTCCAGCGCCGGCCCTCCGATGCTTAAGTCATAGGGAGGCTTTAGTAGAGAAAGAAAGATAAGCTGTATATCAGAGTCTAAAAATCAGAATCCTCCTTCGAGAGGAAGAGGTTCCCCTTTTATTGAAGGGGTAAAGGGTTATCTGTGATGTGATCAAGCGAATTAAATGAGTTACCATCATGATTGAGCACGATCACGTGAATTAATGCATTGCCGTGGAGGGCTAGACTAGAGCCGATGAGTTGTTATGGGTGACCGGACGTAGTTAAGTGAGTCAACTGGTTGCCGTGGAGGGCCTGAGATTTTGAGTAAGCCAGAGATCCGTGGAGGCCATGCGCATTAATTGCTGACAGTCGTTCAGGCGGAGATCACGGGATTGAGTCCCAGATGAGGAGGAGAGGGGCTTGGGTCCCGACGAAGTGAAAGAGTTTGCTTCGTCCTTTGACCGGATCTTCCTCAGGATTGAGGTCGGTCGGGGTTGGCATGACCGAGACCAAGGGCCGCAGGGCTTCGAGCTCTGAGGTCGAGGATGCCGAGGTCGGGCGCCTCGAGATCGGGCGCATCCGAGGTCGGGCGCCTGGAGATCGAACGCATCCGAGGTTGGGCGCCTATGAGGTCGGGCGCCTTGTGGTCGGACGCCTGGAGATTGGGCACATCCGAGGGTTGCTGCCAGAGCGCCTGTCATTACGTGCCGGCGATGCGTTCACGTGTTTCGGAGCAATCCATTTTTTTCCCAACACTACCCCCGACTTCCGAGTTCGAGCCATTTACGAGCTCGGGCAAAGGAAGTAATTGCTTTTATTATGCTGGTGGGGCCAGGCAGCTTTAAATTGTTTCGCCGGTCCGCATGCTCCGGGGCACTTTTAATGGGGGCCCGAGGGGACGAGGCGACTGATCAGACCACTCAGAAAGTTCTCCCCGAAGAAGTTACCGAGAACGCCCCTGAAGAAGTGCCCGAGGTTGTTTCCGAGGCTATTGGCGAGGCCCCGTCCGAGGAGGCTGCAGACTCTCGCGGAGATGGGCCAGTGGAGGACCTCGGGGTAGCTCCCACCGAAAACGTGATCGTCATGGACGACCTTGAGGCTGACGCCGAGACCACTGCTACCTCCGAGATGCCCTAGGGCTTTGCTTCTTCCCTTCTTCTCTTTTTTTTTGTAAATGAAGTAGGCCTCTGCAGCCTAATTTTGTACTTAACCCTCGGGCTTTCAATCAATGAAGCATCTTCTTTTCAAACTCCGTGTGTATTTGTATTTGTTTCTATTTGCATAATTGATGAACTTTTATCCTGGCTGCTTGAGTTGAGCTCCCGCTTGGCGAATTTTGCCAAGTCTTCGAGCTCGGCTAAGTCTTTAGATCTGGGCTCTGATGGACTTCGCTGAGTCTTTAAGCTCAGCCCCCACAGGGATTATGCCAAGGCTCTAGGTCTAAACTTCAGAAGAATTCGCCGAGTCTTCGGGCTCGGGCTTCAAAGAAGTCCTGTTAGGCCTTTGGGCTCCTCCTCCGGGAAAATTTCGCTAAGTCCTTGGGCTCGGCTTCCGGAAGAACTTTGTTAAAACTTTGAGTTCGGGCTCAATAGCAGCGTAGGCCGAGGTTGAGCTGCTGTCGAGGCTTTCATGCTCTTTGACCTCGAACTTGGTTGAGGCGCCATCAGGCGGAACTTGAGTCTGTGGCCAGTGACTTGGCATCCCCGAGCCCGGCCGGAAGATAAGATCATCGGGCTGCTCGAGGTCGTTGTTGCAGGCTGTCTCGAACTAGGTCGGGCCTTTGTTTGGAGAGATTTGAAGTAGGCAGAGATCGAGCTGGAGATTGGCGATGCGGAGCATTCCGAGCTCGGTCGGGACATCGCGCGCAAGGTCAAGAGAGCCTGGGCTCGCGGTTGACTCTGCGATGCCTTCCGAGATTGATTGAGACTCGGTTCATGGTCGATTCAGCAAAGCATCCCAACCTTGGTCGGGGGATCCCGAACCTAGTCGGGGCTCTATCGGAGATACATATGGGAGGCGGGCCTCGTCCGTTGATCATTCTGCAATATAACCAAGTAAGCATAGAAAGATATTCGTGCCGAGTAGGGTGTACCTCTCATGCAGTTGGAGCTAAGTATCTCGAGACGGGTTGCCTGAGCCGAGTTAAACGCTACGAACCAATTGAGGAACCCACGGCGAATGAGTGCTTCGATCTCGTCTCGGAGTCGAAGACATTCATTTGTGTCGTGGCCGTGGTCTCGGTGGAAGCGACAGTATTTTCTGGAGTGGCGCCGGAGTTCTGATTCCCGCATCGGGGGTGGGGGTGGGAGGTAGTTCCGACCTTCTATCTCCATAAGAATCTCCGCTCGGGGTGTGTTGAGTGGAGTGTAGTTCTCGTACCTTTCCGGAGGGATCCACTACCGAGGTGGAGACCTCGGCCAGGGCAGGGATCTCGATCAAGGCTGCGCCTGTTGACGAGGTGGACTCCTCAGATGCGATAGATTCTTCTCTCGATGGGGGGACCGACTTCTCGGGCGGCCGCTTTCCTCGCGGCGCCTTTTCTGCTTCTTCGAGGCCTGCTCGGTCGCACTTCGTCTGGAGGTGATAGCCTTCGCATACTTCCGAGCTCGGGCCAACATTTCGGTGAAGTCGGCGGGAAAGTTGTTCTCAATGGAGAAGAGGAACCTCTTGGAGCGAGCTCCTGTCTTTAACGCTGACATGGCTGTTGACTGATCGAGCTCGCGAACCTCCCAGGTTGCGGCGGTGAAGCGGTCGATGTAGTCTTCGAGGGACTCTTCCTCTTTTTGCTTGATGTCGAGAAGGGAGTCCGACGTACGCCGCTGATGTCGGCTGGCAGCAAAGTTGGTGGCGAGTTGCATACCGAGCTGTTCGAAGGAGGACACAATGCTCAACTTTAATCCAGAGAACCAAAGCCGAGCTGTCCCTCGGAGTGTTGCGGGGAAGGCCTTGCAGAGCACGGCCTCCGAGGACCCTTGCAATGCCATGAGGGCCCGGTAGCTTTTCAGGTAGTCAAGGGGGTCCGTAGTCCCGTTGTAGGGCTCTACCTGGGCATCTTGAACTATGGTGGGACCGGTTCATCCTCAATCTCGTAGGAGAAGGGTGACTTGGTGGACAACTCAAAGTCACCCTCACGCCTTGCCTTCTGGCTGTGGAGGGCTTCGATCTGCCGCTCGAGTTTCTCGACCTTCCTGTCGAGTTTCCCGCCCTGGGAAACTGCCACGGTGGTCTGCTCCGGCGCTGGTTCGCTTGAGGCTGATTCCGCCTCTGAGGGCTGCAGCCGTCTGTCTGGGTGTCTCCCTAGTGGTTCTCTTCGGGAAGACGCCCGGGTTGAGTCCTGGTAACCTCGCTGTCCTCCGTTGTTGACCCTCGAGGAGTCATGGGGATTCTGCCCTTGGAGAACCGGTTCCTCTGGAGGGAGGGCCGGTTGAACCTGAATCTGTGGAGGCGGCATAGGAGGGGCCTCCACACGTTGCAAGCCTTGGACTGCGGCAGCAAAGGCTTGAACTTACTGTACTAGGATGTCGAACTGCTCCGGTTAGACTTGAGGAACTGGATCCACCAGAGGCCTTGGTGGTGAGTTCCGGACTGAGTGTCCGGAACTTGGTGCACAGTGACGGAAGGCGTTGGAGGCTCCTTTGCTTTTTAGCTTCATGATCACGACTCGGGCCCTTCCTCTAGCACCTATTGTTGCTGGAAATTGGACCCAGAGGTGACCACTGGCCGAGAAAGAGGAGCTCCAGTGCTTGTGGTACGTCGGCGGGCTGCGTCCTCCGGGGACCTGCAAAAAGTCGGTGGCCGGGGCTTTCGGCGACGACCCTTCAATGCTTAAGTCAGAGGGGGGCTTTAGTGGAGAAAGAGAGATAAGATGTATATCAGAGTATAAAAACTAGAATCCTCCTTCGAGAGGAAGAGGTTCCCCTTTTATAGGAGGGGTAAAGAGTTACCTGTGATATGACCGGACGAATTAAATGAGTTACCGTCATGATTGAGCACGATCACGTGAATTAATGCATTGCCTGGAGGGCTAGACTGAAGCCGATGAGTTGTTGTGGGTGACCGGACGTAGTTCAATGAATCAACTGGTTGCCGCGGAGGGCCTAAGATTTTGAGTAAGCTGGAGATCCGTGGAGGCCATGCGCATTAATTGCTGACAGTCGTTCAAGCAAAGATTATGGGATTGGGTCCCGGATGAGGAGGAGAGGGGCTTGGCTCCCGACGGAATGAAGGAGTTTGCTTCATCCTTTGACCGGATCTTTCTCGGGATTGAGGTCAGTCGGGGTTGGCTTGATCGAGACCAGGGGCCGCAAGGCCGCAGGGCTTCGAGCTCTAAGGTCGAGGATGTCGAGGTCGGGCGCATCCGAGGTCGGGCGCCTATGAGGTCGGACGCCTCGTGGTCGAGCGCTTGGAGATCGGGCGCATCCGAGGATTGCTGTCGGGGCGCCTGTCATCATGTGCCGGCGATACGTTTACATGTTTCGGGACAATCTATTTTTCCCCCAACAGGTAAATCTAAGATGACTTTCCTAAATTCAAATATTCATCTGAATCTTCTCCAACCAATAAATTGTTGATACGATGCCTCCCCAACTTTTCCCTTTATTTTTTTTTTAATTTTCCATTTTGTTACTTTACTGTATTGTTAGGGCTATTTTACAGGTCGGTGAGTGGAGATAAATGTCTATGGAACAACAAAATCATGTTTAAGTGACAATCCCCTGAACGTGTGTAGGGTTTGGCTCCATAGGAATACAAGACGACAATCTAGATACAGTCAATCTATCGGTAAGCTGGACAAAAAATTTAAAACTAATTAATTTTTCAAAATTTGAATTAGGAGCACGCTAAATCAAATTACCACAAGCTCAAATATCAAATCACGGTTTCTTTCCGGTTTACCCAATGGTTAAACCTGAGACTCTTGGGGTTTCATGCACAGTCCGGTTTAGCCTATACAAGTCCAGCTGGGCCGTCGGGCGATCTTCGTGGTGCAACGTGGCGAGTCCTCGATCGCACGGTGTGACGCGTCCCCACTTTCCCTTCCCCCACCCTCCCCAATCCGTCCGTCCTCCCCACTTTCGCCCTTTTTCTTGCTTTCGTCCCCACGCGCCGCTGCACGCTAACGTGCACCGTCCCTCCCCCGCCGCCGCAAGAGGCCAGGACCTTCCCATGTTTCGCCCTAGGAAGCAAGCCCCGTGCTAATATGAGCTTGGAGGGGGTTTGAATCGATCCATCGCCGTCCTCCCTTTTCCTGCTCCCCGCCGTATCATCGTCATCATCATAATCCCCTGTTCGAATTCCGGATCCGGACGCTTCCAATCATCAGTTCCTCTCTCGTCCTCCTCCTCCTCCTCGAGAACAGCATCAGCAGCAAGGGAAAAAGAGACCCACCCCCAGGAATTGGATGGCCGTTTATTGCGGACGATGATGGTTAATAGCATAGTAAGTGTGTGCTAGAGAGAGAGAGGGAGGTGATGGGGCGCGAAGGGGAGGAGGAGAAAGAGGGCTGCCGCAGCCGTGGCCAGGCCGATGATGCGGGAAATAGCCGTCACTTCCTCGACCGCAGCAAGGTCAGGATACTTCTCTGCGACAACGATCCCAAGAGCTCCCAAGAGGTTCTTCAGCTCCTCTGCAAGTGCTCCTACCAAGGTGTCCACTACCTTCTCCCTCCATCTCCTACTCCTGCTCATTTCCCCCTTCTCTTGATAACTAGCCTTTCTTCCACTCTGCTTTTAAGGTAGTCCGCTTTTTTTTTTCACTATAACTGGCTTGTACATGAACAATGAGTTGAATCAGCACTCGAATTGGTTGAGAGTCAATCTAGGATTGCATTGGATCAAGTAATCTGTTTTTCCGATAACTGGAATATGAGTTAATTGAAGAGAAAAAAATGATCTTGGTTAATGTGTTGAGTTTTCACAAAAGTTCCCCCTGATATATAGCTGAGTCTGCTGAGATTAACATTATCCATTCCCAATATAGACTTGCTTCACAGATTCCATAGACTACCTCTAGAGATTGACATGCTTACGGTACTGATATTGGGTTCTATGTTCTTCCAGTAACTTCAGTGAGGTCTGCCAGACAGGTCATCGATGCGCTTAATGCCCAGGGGCCTGATATTGACATCATTCTTGCTGAAGTCGACCTCCCAGTAGCCAAAGGGCTGAAGATGTTGAAGTACATAGCTAGAGATAAGTCGTTGAGGCGTATTCCTATTATCAGTAAGCTTCTTGTGTTCTTAGAAATGCTTGGGCCACTTGTGGTGGTTGTTACTTGCATTCTAATTGTCGCCTTCTTGTTGTATTCTTAGTGATGTCTGCAAAAGACGAGGTCTCCGTGGTTGTCAAGTGCTTGCAGCTTGGGGCTGCTGACTATCTTGTGAAGCCATTGCGAACAAATGAGCTGCTGAATATCTGGATCCACATGTGGAGGAGAAGACGCATGGTACTGCTTAACAATAGCTGTCTCCATTTACGACGGTTTCCTATGACTTATGATGCTCTAAACTGTAGTGTGGCAGATACAATAGCTAGAATCAGCAGTTGTTTGTTTTGTTTTGGCAGCTTGGTCTGTTAGAGAAGGATGTTTTCAGCCACGACTTTGAGTTGATATTGTCGGACCCTAGTGATGCCAACACAAACAGCACTACTCCACTCTCGGATGACACGGATGACAAGCCCAAGAAGGCAAAATGTCCCGAGACAAGTGTGTCGAATCATTGCGAATATGAGGTAAGACTTGGTCATTAGTGAAATACGTGAGATTACTTTAATCATATCCTTGAAGTTTGTTTTGACCTAGGAGTGACAAGCCTGGAGGTTCTTTTTTAGATCTTTGACTAGTGTTACCTAGACACTTGGCACCAAGTGTTAGACATCGCAATCTACAAAAATCTAGACACTTGGTCATTATGTTTGTCTTTAGATGCTTATTCAAAAAAGTGGAGAAACTTAGAATTATAGATGCTATTTGGCAAATAGGTTAGTGGCATAACCATGAGTCTGTAACTTGTTTTGCTTATGTGCTAGGTTCATTTAACATATGTTGAGATACTTAGATTGATAATTAACTGTGATATATGTATATTTAAAACATAATGATATTTCACTTAAAGTGTCCGTTTCATCTTGATAACTTTGTATTAAATATATAAGGACACGTCGCATGAAGTGTCAATGAAAACTCAATGAAAACTCAACGACACTTTGCTTAAAGTATCCAAAAAATCTCAAGGATACTTTCAGTGATTATATTAAATATATAAGGACACTTCGCTTGAAGTGTCCAGAAAAACTTAAGGACACTTCACTTAAAGTGTCCAGAAAAACTCAAGCACACTTCACCGATCCTCTGCGTGGCACTCTAAAAGTGCCAAGTGTCGGACATTTTTTTGCTAACATCAGCATGACTCTTCAAAGTGGATGTCCATCCATGTCATGTCATGTAGTGTCCTGCTTTGTCCAAGTGTCCAAAAATGTCAACACTTCCAGACACCTTAAAAATAGTGTCCTGGTAACATTGTCTTTCACCAGTTAATGCATTAGCAATATATAGTGTAGCATATTGCATATAATCCATTTTAAAATCCTCTATGGGGAGCGTCAGTTATCAACAGATATTGATCTGAACTTGTCTAACCTTATGGGCTTGCAATTATCACTGTTAATTACGGTTTTCCTTATGTGAATCAGAACCCTCTCTAATTGTTGGGAGATCATGCTGTTTTAGATTTCTAATTTTGTTTCTTTTCTGTTCTAATGCCTCTGCTTGAAGCCTGCTCAAAATAATTTACTAGAGGAGGAGCCTAATATTCTTAAGGAAGGTGATTGTGCAGGTAAGCTGCTAAGTTCTTTATGCAGCCTCTTCTGCTTAAATTAGTTATTATTACTAGTATTATTATTATTTTTTATCAAAGCCTGCCTGCAGGTATTTTCTTCTCCCAATCTTCCTCACGATTTTTTTTTTTACCAGTATTCTCAGGAGGGTTTTTTTCATGTCCAAAGAAGACTGACCTGAAGATTGGCGAATCTTCAGCCTTCTTGGCGTATGTGAAATCGATTGCACCAAGAAGCAGCACTACACTTGGCAATATGGATGGAAATGCTGCTCCATCAACACATCGTGAAGAAAATATTTTTGTAGAAGGTGATACTGAGAGATATAGCAATAGGGGGGCACAAGGAAGCTACTCTGATGGGAATGGCACTGTTACTGGTGAGAACACTTGTGATACAAGTACATTTCAAATGCCATTGGAGTTTCCTGGAGTCTGCCCTTCTTCTTCAAATGCGCAGACACAATCAAGGAATGAGGGTCAAACTGATGTTTCTGGTGTTCCATCAATCTTCCATTTACCATTTTATTATCCAGGGATGATGGAGCAGGATATGATACCCTCATCTGTGCAAATGTTTCAGGGTAGTCTGAATGATGTGCAAGCACATACTGCACCAGCCTTGCTGCCTCAGTATAACGTTCTTCCTCAGTGTCCTCATATGCCAATGATGCCATCATTTTTATATCATCCAGTTGGCCTAAGTTTGCAATCAGGTCAGGTGCCTCCACCACACATATGGTCATCGATGGTAAGCTCATCTACACCTGAAGTGAAATCTGGTCGAACTGAAAGAAGAGCTGCAGCACTTATCAAGTTCAGGAAGAAGAGAAAGGACAGATGTTTTGATAAGAAGATTAGGTATGTCAATCGAAAACGTCTGGCTGAAAAAAGGCCAAGAGTTCGGGGGCAGTTTGTGAGGGAGGGGAACAATATAGATGTTCACCACAATGAATTTATCACTGGTGATGGTTTTTCTGAGGAGGATGAAGATGAGGAACCAACATCTAGGGAGCTGGAGCTTGTTTCTTCTCCCGAATAGAATGCTTCGGAGTGTTGATCTGTTTAACTGAAGCTAGCAAACCACAATGAATTAATTGCTGGTGATGGTGATTATGAGAAGGATGAAGATGAGGAACCTTCATCCAGGGATCTAAAACTTGCTTCTTCTCTCAAATGGAATTCTTCAGAGTTTGGTCAGAGCATAGTCAAAGCTCGTAAATGTATTAGAGATATGCTGATGCATGGGCTATAGGGCAACAGGTCTCCAATGTACCAGATGTTACAAACTTAGCCACACTTAAGTATTAGGTATCATATATTGTTGTTATCCTAGTAGATATATGGAAATATAAATTAGCCACACTTAACCTTTCACCTTTCTCAGTATCAACTTCTCCAAGAAAATCTCTCTATGGTCAAATTGATAAGATTTTGTACCAAGACTTCTCTGTGACAGTATTTCATTTAGTGGCTGATCCTATGCATAGAAGTTAATGCATCAACCAATGTGGTTTGAGTTATATTGGCAACAAAGTTGAATTAGAGCATCAAATTTGTTAGCCCTTTGTCATGTTCGCTTCTTTATATCGAGTTCCATTCATACAAAATGTGAGATAGAGTAGAAGTGTAATCCAAGTTCAGAATGGAGTTGGAAATGGCAGCACTAGAAAGACTTGACACTTGAATTTGTCATTCTTTCCATAGGAAAGAAGCCTGTGGGTGCAGATGTTTGTTGTCATTGAACTTGAAGCTTGGTAGTTGCATTTTAAGGCATATAAACCAAGGCTGGTTGCAAAAGGTAATTCTCAACTCCATGGAATTGACTTTTCTGAGATTTTTTCACCTGTTGCAAAAATCAACTTAAACATCTCTCAATGAATTAGCTGGATATAGGTGCATTTCTCCAACGGAGTCCTTTAATAAGAGGTTTGTATGTGTCCCCACCAGGCTCAAAATTTCAAGGAGGTTACTGCAAAGTATGCAAACAAAGCAGAGCTACTTTTAGTCTTGATTTTTTTTTTGAAGGTATGGTTTTATGAGTGTAGATTAGCCAAAACAACTATGGTTATGTTAATAGTCATATGTACCACATAATCTTTGTTAATAGAGGATATTTGAAATTACAATTCTTTTCCTCAACATTGATGATGCAATGTTGATAAGCAATGATGAGGAGATTAAGGCCTTGATAATGACTAGAAGAACTTATTTGTTTGCAAAAGATGGGGAATTGACATTGATGTGGGTTGGTTGAAGCAAGGTGTTCCCCAATGGAAATATGTGCTGGATCTTCTTGTTACAACAAAAAACTGGGGCGAATCGTTGTCAGTCTCCTGTTCACTTTATAATCATATAATTCATTTTCCACTTGCAAACTCATTTTGGTATGCAAATGTTGTGACTTTGTCTTAATAGATGGAACAGTGGCACAAATGGAGCTCTTTCTTCTACATGTTATTCCTTCTCTTTGCCTTCTCGTCACAATCAGCAAAACACAGGCCACCTGAGCTCCTTGCCCTTTTCCTTGTTTTGGAAGCCCAAAGCTGAAAATGGCTTGTGGAAATCTAATGCCAAGTATTTCAGTTATTTTATGACATACTAGTGGATCTTGCTAACTATTTAATTAACGAGTTTCCCCAGATATGTAATTTTCAAAGTGTAGATAATTCTCCCATTCTGGCTGTAATGTTGCGTCTTTATTCTATATGAACCTTTATTTGGGCCCTTTGTCTTACTATTTTAGCTTTTGTGAATCATATTGCTCATGGGGATTATAATTCTCAAAATACCCTAAGTGTATGGAGAACAAGTTGAAGTGGGATGATGGAAATGTGATCTGGCTAACAATTGGTGGCTGTATTGACTAAACAAGGTGAGGTTCATTATGCTTTTGGCAAGATTAGGGGGATGACCTGCAGGGTTGGGTAAGGCCATGATACCATCTATGATTCATGGCAAGGCAAAAGCATGCACCAAGTTTGAGTAGAGGGAGCATTGAAGCAAGGTACATTCTCTATAGGTGTGGGAAGAAAAAGGTGCTACAGCATCTGAGACATTGCAGTCGATCGAGGGGAGGGGGCAAATATAGATTCTGAAACTTGAACCACAGCGGTCAATTTTAAGATATTCAATTCACTTTTGAAGTTTTATTTATTTGTTTCCTTTTAGTTCTAAATGAAGTAGGGTTTTGCTTGTCTGAATATGATTCCTAAGCCTACTTTTGTTTTGGAGATATATAGGTTGCTTTAAAGTTCACAGACTTGGAACAAATATTATAAGCAACTAGCATTGGAGATGAACTTTGATTTCTCTTTTTGGTCACTTCTTTGCAAGTAGAAGTAATAACCAAAGGGTAGAAGCTGCAAGGATTTTGAAGAAATTGTGTGCTTTTGGATGCAGCTCTGTAGGGTTTGGCCATTGTTTGCGCCGAGCAATCAGAGCAGCATAAAACTGGCAGTGAAACTTAGGGACAGGATGATGGTGCCAAATAAGGGGAAAAATATATTGTGCCATGATGATTAATTTGGAAACCAGTATATAAGGAAGCAGAGGATATTTTCATGACAGTTTTGAATTCTTGCATGTCAGTTTTAGTTTTCATACAATGCGCTTGATTGATTCAACTGAACTGGTGTTTTCTCATGAATGGCTGATAATTGTCGGCCTGTGTGATGCACATGATTGATTTAAGTATGCAGGAGTATCTGATAAATGCATTATGGTGTGAATGATTTTATTTATTTTTCTAGCAAAAACTCTTTGAAAATTTTTGAGATTAGGATTCTTTTGCCATTATTTTTGTAAATAAATTCCAGACATGTACTTAAGTGGGAGCCATGATCCCACCAACCAAGGGAACTCTGTTACAGGTCAGTGTTAGCTAAAGTTGCAAATTGAGGCTAAAGCCACAAGCAACGGTAGCTTCATCAAAGAAGGTGCCAGTTAGCTCGTTCCCAAACACTAGAGGGAAAAGCTTAAAAATTGTTCAGAACTCACAAATCTACTGTCTTAAAAAATCAGACACCATATATATCAGCATAAATTAGGGGGTGAACATCTAAAGAAATCAATGTAAAACAGTAGCAATCTTTATTAGATCCCGTTCCAGCAAGCTTGTCTGCCGGTCGATTGGCCTCTCTACATGGGGCTGGCGGGGAAGAAAGAAAGTGATTGTGGAAATTGCTTTACGTCCATGAGAAGAGGATGTTTTGGTGACGATCCACTGCTATGTTGATCACCATTTATCCAGCCAATGACTATTGAAGAGTGACTTTCAAGCCAAATTCTTATAGCTCCAAGTTTTAAGACTGCTGCTGTCAATCCTTTCTATGCTGCTTTTAGTACCACGGATGTTATGAAATATCTGGTTCCAGCTGGAAGGACATTACCGTAATGATCTCAAATTATAAAGCCTGCGCCAGCCTTCTCTTCCTTCCATGATGAATCAGAATTCCCCTACACCGTGCCCCAGGGTGGGGGGTTTCCAGAAGACAAAAGTTTGGTTTGAAGTTAGTAAGCTCACCAAGCTGCGAATACCCTAGTGCCATAATGTTTCTAACTTGGCGAAGTCCTTTAATGCTTCTACTGCTTCAATAGCTGTGAGGACTCGTACGGACATGTCTTTAGTCCCATATCGGTTATTCACTAGATAGATCTTAAGTATTTATACAGAATTAAGAAACCCAAATAATACCTTCCGGCTAGCTATTTTAGGTAAAATCTTGAGTTATTACAAATGGTATCAGAGCGGACCCGGTCCATAATTTATGTGGACTAGGGAACACTACAGCACGGATCCATTGGTCCTTAGCCTGATGAGGACGTCAGGGCTTGAACGGAGCGAGTATATTAGGATCCGTGCGGACGTGTGTTTAGTCCCATATTGGTTATTCGCTGGGTAGATCTTGGGTATTTATACAGGATCAAGGAACCCAAATAATACCTTCCGATTAATCATTTTGGATAAGGTCTTGAGTTGTTACAATAGCCAACCACTGAATTTGAAGCAGTGTATTTTTTTTTCTTAAAAAGATATTCCTTGAAGACATAAGCTTCACTTGCAACTCCTTGATGGGAGTTCCGATTTTCTGCAAAGTAATGACAATGTGAAGGCATGTACCAACATAACAAGCACATAAAAAAGCCAGCAATGGCAGCATACCTCTTCTGTGATATCTTCTCATAACAATGGTGTGCCCTGCCAGCAATTGAGGGAGGAATTACATGCCTCGCAGAACCCTAATATGAGCAGTAAATGACTCATGAGGAATGGATTTACTACTACTTTCAGTAGTAAATGATCTGGTATTCCTGCATGACAAATGGTGTTGGAATGATGATATTACTTATGTGCTACGAGACTTAACTGAATGAAAGAATCAGTTTTAGCAGCTTCGTTCATTAAAGTACCCAACAAATGCTTTTTTTTTTCTTTCCATAATTTTACTTCTGATTGAAAAATGTCATGCCATGCTGCTGTATATGGTTCTGATTGCTAATGAGTGCCACCCAAGAACAAGTAGATAAGTCTATGGGGCAAATCTTAGGCTCAGATTCTCTCTCTAAAGTTCAATAATTATATAATCTTTTATCATTTAACTTATGTGATATGTTTAATTTCTAACTTCAAGCCTGCATTTAGGGAATTAACAGCCATTATTTGATTTTTTTAATATCTGTTCGCATGTAATGATATTTTTGCACTCGTCTTCTGGTCAAGTAAAACAACTGCTGCCTTTTTTGTCTTTCCATATGTGTCATTTTATATTATTATTTTATATTTTTCTTGTTTATTTGTAATAGCCATAATTTTCTTCTCAAATAAACCTTTGGAAGCTGAAGTGCTCAAGTACAACCGCGGTTTCCATTAAAATGGTAAATGACAGTTTCGGGAAGGATTTATTATTCGGAGATATAAGAGTTGATCCTTGGAAGCAGGGGGCTGTCCAATGAGTGAGCAATTCATGAGCAGCTCTTGTTGGATTTGAATAACTTGAAATGGGTTAGTTTGAGTGATAAATGAATTGGCATAAGCTACAATTTTGAGTTCAAGATATAAATAAATTGAACACAAGCTATATGTAACTCAATTGCTTTCATTTAACTTGATATAAATCACAATAAATAAATAAATAAATTGATAGATAGATAGATATAATTTTATGCTATAAAATTAAGCGAAGTAATTTCAAACCTAATCCCATGAGAAAATAAAATTACTTGAAGCGTCGGTCGAGGACATACAAAAGTTGCTTATATTAGGCATTTTTTAGTGAAGTTGCTTGAGCCAACTAATACTGGGCATGTTTAGTGTATCGTGCTAATTGTTGCTAATAGTACCAAAATAGGACTAAAAGTGGGTTGATATCGGGCTATATCCAATTTTATATTTAATTGGGTGGGAAATCAAACAGCGTCTATTTTTATATCCAAAAGTTTGCTGGTTTTGAATCCAATTTCGGATTTTAAGATATTTTTCAGAGTTAGGCTTCTATTTCTGTATTTGATTCAAAAATTTACAAATTCCAAGTTTGAATCCTGATTTTAAGAAATTTTCAGATCTAGATCTCCAGTAAAAAAATTGTATCTAAATCGCATTTAAATTCATGACCTTCAACCTAGAAAAGAAATACTCAATCACAAGCACAACCATGAATAATGATGATAGTTTATTATACTTATATAATGTATATTCATGTCACTAACTAGAGCCATTTAAATTATATTGTGTTATTACATTTTTAATAATTATTTTTTATAACAAATAATTTTTTATTAAAAATAATAATTTTTGTACCTTATTTTATTCTTCTTGATTTTTTTCAGAACTTGGTTATTTAAAAGTATTTAAAAAGTATAAATAAAATCTACATATTCCTATTTACTTTTTTTCTTACAATCTTTTAAAAAATAGATCATTCGTCATTATTTTTTTATTAGCTACAATCGAAAAGTAATAATGGAATAAAAATTTATTAAAATTTTTATCTTTATATTTTTATTTTTAACATTTTTAGGTTTTAACATTTTAATGTAGACTTAATCAAATTGGTTATTTGGGCTATGACCCCGGTCAAGCCTATTTTCATATGGGTTAATATTATATCTCAAATTTTCACTTAGTTGTCGATGCATTGAGTGATCTGAATGATAGGTTATATTCTCATCTTTTATAGTTTCATCATTTATATTAATTTTTGTTATCGGATTCTACTTAAAATCTAATTTATATCTAAATAATATTAAAATTATATTCAAAATTAAATAATAAAAAATATGGGCATAATTAATATTCTGGTCATATCTATATCCAGGATAAATATAGAAGTTTTCTATTTTGGCGTCGGAGGAAAATGCTTTAAATATTTCACTAAAAACACCCACCGTTAAATGCGCATCACGTGAGCTCCGGTCCCGGAAAATGGTGGGCCCCATCGCCCTCGCCATCTTGAATCCGTGTCCAATCTTCTTCATTTCCTTTATCGAGATCTCCGTCCAGCACCGTCCATTCGCTGCCCCACTTGGCCAAACCCCAACCGCACCCCAATCTCTCTCTCGCTTCTCCCCGACCGATCGGAGCCTTGCAATCCCTAATCCCCCGCAATCGCCTCCTACCCCTTCTCTTCGATGGCCTCTGATATCCTCTGATCCAAGAGATTTCCCTCGCCAATGCCACCACTCCTTCGTTCGTGGATCACAAGATCCATAGCCAAGCCAACTAGGGCTCTGATATCTTCCACCCTCTCGGGGTGATGGATGCGCGCTCTTAGCTCCCAGGAGAAGTTCGAATAGTAATATCCAAAGGTAATTGTTCTGATCCGGGTTCGAATTGTCGCCATGTTTAGTTCTGCTAATAACTCTGATCAAATTCTTCCAATGTTTTGAAAAGTTACTTTCGTTTGTTTGCGCTTTTAAATGGTTGGACTTGGTCGAAAAAGTTTGGCTATTTTATGCGTACATGGTGAGGAACTGTTGGATCGGATTTATAAAATTTTGAATTCAGGATGCAACCTTCACAAAATTTTGATTTTTGTTCATGTTTTTGAAGGATAAGTTCTTGGAATTAAGATCGAGTACCGAAACCCATTTGATCACACTGACTAGGCCACTCTCCTTCTGTATGTGTATAGAGAGTGGATTTAATGAACGTACTGTCATGCATGCTATGTTAAATGGACTCGGGCTGTTGTGTCGAGTGCGGTGTATGTCTAAGTGTCGGTTCCTTCAAGCGTCCAACAATTTATACTTTGAAACTTGTGTCTGAGTGAGCAACCAAGGTCCGTGTTCAAGTGTCGGGTGTGGATTCTTTAGGCTAAATAGAAGGTCCTTAGCTAGAATCCTATACTCGCTATGTCCTGAGCTTGTCTTAAGTTTCATGCTATATATTTGTGTTCTATGTTTAGTCACGGTACTCTGAAATGTTGAAAAAACATCCAGTAGTTACAGAATTTTCATTGTTGAATGTGTCTTGCAATTCTGGCCAGATAATTGAACTAATTCACTATCTATATTCACTATCTATATATCATTTAAAAATAGTAAGCGTGCTTGCTTAGATCGAATCCGATCTTAATTCATGTTTCGTACTATATATTTGTGTTATAAGTTTAGTCATGATACTCTGAAATGTTGAAGAAACATCCAGTAGTTATGGAATTTTCATCGCTGAATGTGTCTCAGAATTCTGGCCAGATAATTGAACTAATTCACTGTCTATATTCACTATCCATATATCATTTAAAAATAGTAAGCATGCTTACTTAGCTAGAATCCGATACTTGCTACTTCCTGAGCTTGCCTTAATTTGTGTTCCGTACCATATATATGTGTTCTCAGTTTAGTCACGATACTCTCAAATGTTGAAGAAACCTCCAGTAGTTATGGATTTTTCATTGCTGAATGTGTCTCAGAATTCTGGCCAGATAATTGAATTAATTCACTATCTATATTTTCCAGGATTTTTTACAAAATATTTAGGAACTTTATGACTTCTTTGTAAAAGACAGTTAGGTTATCAATCAATGCTGGCAGTTTATCTATTGCTGCTACTGCTACTATGTGACATTGTTGCTTCATGCATGCTTGTTGTCTGTTGCTTGATGTATTTACATACTTTGATGATGCCATTAATTTTTAATTTAATATTTACCCAAAAAATTGACATTATTGACTGGTGACTCAATTTAGTGTAAATTTATGTAGAATCCCCATAGGAAAATTTCAGAGTCGTAATGTCTTCTATCGTAAGCAGCCAAGGTACCACTTTGAACCTCAAGTTGATACCTAAAGCCATCTAAAAGATTACAAATTAACCATGCCTGGATAAAACATCAAACACCAAATTGCCAGCAGATATTTCCAATGCATTGTAATGTTTTCTTTCACAAATCAAGCTAATCTGGTTTAATTTAACTGACAGAATGTTGTGTGGCAGTGGATGTTGAGGATGGAAGATGAATTAGTCACTCCCCATATTGACTCAGAAGATGGTAAAACAGAAGTTACCGTTGCTTCCATGGATATCGAGCCTTCTGTGGATGAAGACAATAAAATGTTGGAAAGTCCTGTCAAAGGAGAAATAGTTGCATCTGGAGGTGTTGCAGATTTGGAACCATATGAGGGCATGGAGTTTGAATCTGAAGAAGCAGCAAGGGCATTCTATGCTGCATATGCTAGGCATGTGGGATTTCGCATCCGTATTAGTAGATATACTCGGTCAAGGCGCGACAACTCTATTATTTCTCGAAGAATTGTATGTTCCAAAGAGGGCTTTCGTGAGGCTCGTGCTAATGAAGGTCTCTTTGATGAACAACGACAGCGACAACGAGCAGTCACAAGGGTGGGTTGTAAGGCAATGATTATGGTTAAAAAAATAGGCCCTGAGAAATGGATTGTTACCAAATTTGTAAAGGAGCATAACCACGGGCCAGTGCCTCCACGAAAAGTGGAGGTTAGGACAGGCCGCAGGGATGATGATTTGCTGGTACAATCATATATCAGTGATGGAGGTGCTGTTCAGGAACCATATGAGGGAATGGAGTTTGACTCTGAAGAAGCTGCAAAGGCTTTCTACATAACCTATGCCAGACACTTGGGTTTTCGTGCACGTATTAGCAAGTATTGCCGTTCGAGACGTGATAATTCGATTATTTCTCGGCAGATTGTTTGTTCCAAGGAAGGCTTTCGTGAAGTTCGTGTAAAGAATGAGATTACTGATGAAGGGAAAACCAAGCGCCCTAGATTGATAACAAGGATAGGATGTAAAGCTATGATTATTGTAAAGAAGGCAAACTCTGGAAAATGGGTTGTCACAAAGTTTGAGAAGGAGCATAACCATTCTCTCGCATCTTTAAAGATGCCTTGTCTTGAATCACGTAGCAATGCCGGGAAAGTCATTAATTTGCAAGGAGCAATTACAAAGCCTAATGGGATGGTAACTGATGAATCCTGTGCTGGAACACAAGGTACAAGTCGAGAATCACTAACTGTCCTATACAACCAGTTATGCTGTGAAGCCATTAAGTATGCGCAAGAGGGGGCTGCAACTGAAGACAGTTATAACGTGGCAATGTCTGCTCTGAAAGAGGCTGTGGAGAAGGTTGCTGCAGCCAAAAGAGGTGCTGTTACTGTTGCACAGCAAGGACTAGCTATTGGTGGAGCTAGACAAGCATTTCTTATTGCCCATCCAGCACAAACAAAAGCTTTGCAAGACTTGCAATGCTTGAATGAAGTCAAGCAGGTAATAACAGCACAAGAACTCAAGCATGTTCACCACCCCGTTAATTTTTTGCTAATACCATCTAGTTCACCAAGTGATTCAAGTTCATCTGATCACTCTTTTCAGGTCCCATTAATCCTCAACATAGCAAATGGTCGGTTACTGCATAATCGATCAGATGGTTTGTATACTGCCCATGTTACTCAAGTGTTGAACATTGCTAATGCTGTCAGTCTACTAAAACAATCATTGCCTTCCACACCATCTACAGATGGGTTGATTGGAAATGGATCAGAAGGTTCTGATTTGCCTGCAGAAAGGAAGATGGCAATGCAGATAGTCAATCGAGATGTGGAGCTTGATGCCGGCGTCCAGAAATTTCAGGTTTTCTTGCACGCTGATATAATTGCTAATTACCTGTATACTTCATTTTGAGAGAATTCTTGAACGTGTCATAAAAGGTCATCTCTAACTTTGTTTATTAGAGGAATAATACAATTCTGTCAAGAAATTGGGCAACTCATAATTTCATAGTTGTTGGTCATTTAAGATCATTTCAATGAATGTAAAAGTTAGCTGAATTTGGCTACTAGGTGTGTTTCATATTTTGGAGGCCATGTCATTCCACATGCATTTTGTAGACAATAATTATGCAGATATGGAATATGTGGTAAGACTTACTAGATATTTATTTGGCAAGATAACCTATATATTTATACATACGTACATACATACATGCATACATATACATTATATATATGCATGTTTGTACATATATAGTAATTTTTTTTAAATTTTTTTTGATGTATCAGTAATTTGATTTGATCAAAATCCTCTAAGAATTGTGTGACTCAGTATTGTGAATATTGGCATGAAACTGTAATAAAAGAAATTCAGTCCTTTTTATGCTGTGTTTTGAGGACTAGTGTTCAGCAATGCCTTAAAGTCTATATCAAGATATATATAATTGTGAATTCATACTCTCTCCCCTATATATTATAAGCATAAATAGAAAATAAACTTCAACTGCAAGTTTAAGCCGAGCAATCTTATGATCTTGCAGAACTCTAAATGCTGAGAGTTTCTGACTTGAATATTTTTCTGTATTATCTTTCTTTTTGAATTTTCCTGCATTAGTTTCTTTGTGCACCATTATTCAGTTTGCATCCTAAATTTGCAGAACCAGGATTCTGCTACTGCAGCTGAAGCTGCCTCAACTTCAAGAAGTGGCTGCTACAACTTAACTAGTCCAGGTTCCTCTGAGACACAGATGGTGGCTATTCCTGCAGTGCCAATGACAGTCTACATGCCTGTGATGGGAAGCTTACCAGCATCTTGTTCAGGTTGTTATCAGTCATTTCTTCCATCTTACATAGTTGAAGTAATTCTCTTTGAGAGATATTATGCTTTCTTTCTTTCTTTCTTTTTTTCCTTTCCCTTCTGAATATCTTTTGTAATCAGTAAATAACACCATAATTAGTTGGAGAAGCTATGAGGACATAGTTGATCGGTCCTTTTCGATAAGTCATTATTTGAACAATAACTTAACCATTGGCTTAAATATATTTGAAATATATAAAAGTGAAAAAAACATCCCACTCATGCAATGCTTTGGGAAACATTATTGATTCTATGGTTGTTAACTAATATTTTTCTAATGAATGCTAATATACATTCTTCTGGGTCTAGTGCAAGTTACAAAAATGATCTCGTATGCTTATCAATTTTTAAATTTGGTTGAAAGGAGTGATGTCACTTGGGAATTAATACTGTCATCTTGTAATATCCTACATTCTTTACTAATATTAGTCATTTAATCTATGGACAGATAAGATAGCCAAAATGTTAAATCACTTGTTATTATAGTTAGCTGTCAGGTTCTTTGGAAAGAACATGGTAAATTAATTCGGTATAGAAAATTTACAGTCACGTGGAATTTTTCAAAGGTTGGGCTTGGCGATTTATTTACTTGTTATTATATTCAGGGTTTTATATGAATAGCCATCAAGTTACATAATATAGAGAGCTGTTGATGGCTACCAAAGCTAATTGAGTTTCATCCACATTTAGGTACATTTTTCATAAAATCTTAACCATGTGCTTCAATTAGTTGTCCATCAGGGACTTTGACCAAAATTATGTGCTTCATTGGTTTGGTAGGTTGGGCTTAGATTTGTAATTGGAATTCTCTTTCTTAATGAATAAAGATTTCGTGGGAAGGATTGCATGGTCCCTGCTCTTGAGTTGGAATATTTAAGTCCAATGTTGCATATACACAGATATAAGAATCGAATGCAGACACGTATCATGTTTCTGAGTTAGCAATCAGGACAAAAGGGGGAGATACAAGGGTATATACAAAAAAACAAATTTAAATGTTGTCTATTTTTTTCCTAGAGATTGTTCAAAGCAAAAGGCAAAAAAATAACTTTTAATGGCCTTTCAGTATATATGATTCCCCATCTTTAGTCCAAAATTAGCTTATGGATGCGAGAAGCATGAGATTTCAAAAGCTTTATTTTAACATCTTTATCCTTGGTGGTGCAATCAAAAATCTAGACATGGTTAATTATGGTACATGTGGGCCTACCTCCCTTTCTCTCAAAAAGTTTTAATATTGTACATCCTTGACCAACCTCTAAAATGTTCAAAGGTGCACTTCTTATTGAATTATGGTGAGTCAAACTCTTTGTTGAAAGAGTCCAACTCTGCCAGTCAATAATGCAACTAAAGATTTAAGAAGATCCAATTTTTTAGTAGGTATTTAATTTGCTAATTCATATCAAACATGGATTCTTCAAGTTGGACCCAAGTTTCTGGGTATCACAGCCATAACATGGTGATTCAAACTCTTTGTTGAAAGAGTCCAACTCTATGCCAATCAATAATGCAACAAGATATTTTAGAAGTATCCTAGCGTTGGACGTGTACTGAATTAGCTAATACATATCCAACATAGATTCATCAAATTGGACACAAGTCTCTGGGTACTGTAACCATAATCCAGGTTGATTCAAACCAAGATTTTCATCTTGGTGGAGATCTTGGCTGAGATTAGTTTATATCGATATCAGATGCCAACCAATATGATAAATCTTAGATATCGGCTCTTAAAATCATGGCTGTATAAGCCTAAATATACGAAAGTATTGGCTGATAAGATGTATAAATACAAACTGATATTCATAATCTTTTTTTTTGCTTTTTTCTGCTATTTGAGGAAAGTGAGATCAGTGGAGAAGATAAGCCAGGGCAGAGGATTGACAGTGGTGGCATGGAGGAGTGATGGTGGCAGGTGGAATGCAGAGAGATGCGACGAGGATGGGGGGCAGCTAGACTGCCGACAGTGAAGCAAAGGGCTAAGGATGGTGGCAGGGTGGAGGAGCTATAAGGTGGGTCACGAGACGCGGGGAGGGAAGCATGGTAAAGAGATGAATGCTTGACCATTATTTTGGTTGATTTAGTTCTTGTTTTATACCGAAAAATTAGGATTTTGATTTTTTTCAAAAAAATCTATCAGGCTACTTATCTCAGCCGTGGGCCTTCTTGGTATTGGCTGACCACTAAGATGGCGGAGATATTGGTCCTTAAAACTTTGATTCCAGACCCCTACTATCTGGGGTTGGCTGCAAAAATGATTGGTAACAAAACTTGAGTTGTTTGACATGAGGTTACGAATGATGTGATTTGGATTTCGTAAGATATAATAGAAAAAAGGATTTTCCGTGAACTTGTAGGAAAGAGTTGGAAGAAAAGGAAGATTTTGCATTGATTGCTTGTCTTGGAATCCTGTCGAACCTTTCTTGAAGATAAGCTTGCATTTATTCATAAAAGATTTTTTTTAATGAATTAAGGCCGTCTATATAAAAGTTCAAGTACATGTCGGGAGACAATGGGAGAAAAAATAGCACAAACAATTAAAGGAGAGAAGAGAGTAGAAAAAACAGTATAAATGAAACTTATGCGAAAAATAGGAAGATATTTTACATTCAGGACCGTATTGAATATATCTCCATTTAAATTCTTAACCTGCCTATTTTTTCCATTCGATTAAGTTGTATTGACAATCTATTGTTCTGTACCAGTTGCATTTGCTATTAATTAACAAATTAGGTGATTCCACAATTAATTCAAAGGCATTAAAGTAATGAATCTACATCGAGTATCCTTGTGAAATTGCAAATGAATTTGATTGTTATGGAACAATGTTGTTCTTGACTGGAAGATAACCTAGCATTCTGTTCACGAGAAAAATTATATTAGATGACTTGAAGTCATCTGCATTAAAGGAAAGATAATTTTAGGAGAGTCTTGGGAGCAAAGATAGCATGAAAATGACAGCAGGTAAAAAAAAAAAGGAGAGATATGATACATTAGGAATTACTTTAATAAAACTGCATGCATTGTTAATATGCTTAGTTGCTAGTTCATCATATTTTATCAAGCATTATTTAGAGTTGGTTTGCTTTGGAGAGACTTGGATATATCAATAAAGGATTTAACTACTGGTGCATCTCGGCCATACCATTTTTACCATATTGATAAGATATTGGCAGACTCTTACACTATACTATGTCAACGCATGGTACTCAACCCACTTTTTTCTGTGCCGGGACCAATACAAGAGGCTTGGGAAAAAAGTACCACAGGTGGAAAAAGAAATACAGAAACAATTTCATGGGAGGCCTGGTAGAAAGATGCAAACATATAGCATCTTTAGGCATTAAATGAATAAGCACCCTTTCACTATTGATTGCCTATTTTATTGTATTCTATTAAGCCATAATGAAAATTAGTTTGTTTTCTGCCAATTACACAGCTTGCTAGTCTTTTAGTGAATTAGGTGATTTGACATTCATTTTCAGTCTGGGGCATTGCTTGGGCGAACAGAAAATGCTAACTGGATTTGCAAATAGGTATGATTGTCTTGGAATCTTATAACCTGACTTGAAATGACCTAGCTTTTATTCATGATAGAAAAAGAACTTTGGACAACTTGAAATCATCAATTTTAAACTGTCATGATTATAACGATTTTTGTCAATAATTCATTATTCATTATCCTTGTTTTGTTGTTGTTAAATTACCTGCATTATTATTTTACTGTTTTATTCTTTCATGTTTTTATCAAATCATGGAATAAAGATTATAAGGTTTTTAGCTATTTACAAACAGAACTTCCATTTTTCAGTAAGTAATTATGACATCTTATAATATCTTGCGGCGATTCTAGACACTTAACGAACAAGCATCTTTAAGTTCTTTTCACCTACATATGCTGTGTTCCAAGTACCTTCCAGTTGCTATGGGGGTCTGACATGGGTAAAGATGGGAGGAGACCTTTGCTGAGCAAGATTTTAATCCCTATGCCATGTGGATATAGCGTTTCTTAGCTATTTTTATCACAATTCCTTTAGCTAGGAATATCTTTTGGGATAATGCGTGAACTTATGTGTCTTCTTTTGGTGAACTGTAACAGTTGCAACACCAGGAACTTCAGGTGGTTCATACACCCTTGTGGCGGCTCCAATCGAGGCATTGCCAGTTTCTGCTCGTCCTGCAGGACCAAACCCTCAAATTCAGGATGCACCCTTGCAGCCGGCAGCAGCATCTCAGAGTGTACTGGTTTTAAGTCCGTCTCCTGGGAATCTATTAGAGCACTGCAAGTCCTATTCGGGCCCGAATCCTCAAGTGCATGCAACTGCCCTTGCTTGTGGTGCCCGTGTAGTTTCCCCCAAGGCCGCTGCTTCACTGATCAAGGCTATTGAGGCCAAGATCAGATCTGGAAGTGCTTCAGTTGCCAAGTCGGCACTTGCAGGTGGCTGCAAATTACTGTCTATCCAGAGCCCTCGGCCTCGTGCCATTGAGGAGGGCAAGAGCGAACATGCACCTGCGAATGCCATACACAAAAGTCAGGCAGAAAGTTTGGAGGAGATGAAATTGCAAACAATTGATATGATGCCGAGGGAGTTGGTGGTTGATCCTGACCACTCCGGAGCTGAAAATGCTGGGCAGAACGGATCACTTTTCGAGAAGCAGATCGAATTGCTGGATACAGCGGGGGCTGCTGAGGATCTGTCCATGTTTGAGAAGAGGGCTTGGACAGAAATCAAATGTGATTGAAATGCATATTGGCTCTACTAACCTTGATCTGTAACATACCACCCCAATGTACTTAATGTGTGAATGATTTGCTGACATGGGTAGGGTTTGTTGTAAAAAGTAAACTTGGTCAAAGATAGTAGCTACGTTACTGTAGAAATAATCAACTAAAATTTGATGCGGGATGCCCAAATATCACTGCTGATCTTCACCATAGTGCATATCGCTAGGCCTCTCGCTATCATGGTCTAGGCCTATAAAGCTTCTGATACAAAATCCATTTTACTGTTCTATCTGTTCATTGACAGGTATATCATTACATGAAGTTCATTACATGCATATTATATCTTGCACAAGTTTTACTAATACGGGGCTGTTTGGATTCCTGCAACTGTATATGCACTGCAATTCGAGTTGCATGAAACTGGTATTGCATGTAGTTGAATAAAAAGAAGAAAAAGAAAGAAGAACAGCAACATGCAGTGACTTGAGGCAATCCCTTGAAGGTGTTAGGAGGCATCAACGTGGGCCTCGACCACCTGCAGTGCAGCTTGAACCGCAGAGGATAAGCTACAGGTTTTTAGGGCCGCAGGTCGAGCTGCCGGGTTTTGGGTTCTGAGCTACACCCGACTGGCAGCTCAATCTGTAGCCACGGTCGATTGAGTTGTGGATCGAGATGCAGGGATCCAAAGAGAACATTAATTGCCAAGCTTTTATGTATATATGTATATATATGTATATATATATATATATATATATATATATATGTGTATATATATATATATGTGTGTGTGTGTGTGTGTGTGTGTGTGTGTGTGTGTGTGTGTATATATATATATATGTATATATGTGTATATATATGTATGTGTGTGTGTGTATATGTGTGTGTGTGTAGATATGTCTGTATGTATGTATGACGCTCGATGGGAGCTTTCTTTCTTTCCGAAATGGTCAGACGAAATCCGATTTAAGAGTCGGATTCTGGCCGCAACTAAACCTATTTAGAGGCCCTCCTCGACTTCTCTTTCACCCTCACTAGAGAACCGGCCTCGATCAAAGTTCATTGCCAGCGTTTTCCTCGATTTTCTCTCGCCACGTCTAATCACTGTTGGAAACTAGGTGAAAAATATGGCCATTTTCGATTTGCCTTTCTCCTCTTCCTTTTGGACCTTTTGAAACCTCGATTTGGTCGGTGATTGTCGGGATTTGGCCAAGAAAGGCAACGTCCTGTTCTCCACTATTTTCGGAAACATACCTTGTTTTCTTCTAATTATGGTTGCCACCGTCACCGATGCTTATCGTAGAGGCTTTCCTTGATCCCTCCCTGTGGCTGGAAGCTATGGTCGGAACCTTTGTTTAAGAGGTTGAAACCTTTCCTTGATGCATTGGATCAATGGTTTAAGAGGTTGAAACCTTTGTTTTGATCTGTTTTGGTGCTGCCGGCAACCAGTCTTCGCCGACCATGGGTTTCCTGACCCCATGCACCACCACAACCACCCTTTGCCTCTCCTTTCTTCTTTATTGCTAAAGAGAGATTTTGTTCTCTCTTCCTCCTTTCTCTCTTTTGTTTCTCTCTTTACCAAATTTTTTCTTTCTACTCTCTCTAGAGATGATATATCCAGTAAGATACTCCTTTTAGTAATTTTGGATCAACCCCGATAAAGTGCTCTAATCCATGGTCGTCGGATAGTGCGCTAGCCCTACCTTGGCCCTTCCTTGACATTGTTGGAATTAGTCACCCTTGATCTTTATTGAACCACCTATATCCTAGTCTAAGCATGATCAGATGAATTCTGCTTTGATTGAATCGACCGGAGTATCGAGCACTTCCCCTTAGTTGGCCTTATGAGGATATCGAAATTTAGAATTTATTCTTAAATTAATCATGATTAAATTTTAATAAAATAATAATATAATTTTGGATATTAGGTTCTAAAGGAGGATTTTAAAATTAGTTGGATTATATGCTCGTTGTTTGTGTAAGGTAAGTAATGATCCGTCTTTTCTAGATTTTTTATTTATGTAATATTTTTACATCTAAAAAATTGTTAATCGATTTATATGTGATTTATGAATTTTATGAGATGGGGTTTCGAATGAAAAAATAGATATATAATTCGGAGTAATATTTTTAGGACTATTGTTATATTGATTGGATTATGATATATATATATATTATTTTGTAAAAAAAAAAGATATGTGTCAGATTTAAACTCTCAGCCTGAGTATGTTTTGGACCCCGCCAATTGAGGGTTATGCATTGGCACTTTAACTATTATTGGGCTCATTGATTCTATTTTTGGCCTTACCATATGATATAGATGTGATATTCTAACCCACTCCATAATATATAAGTGCGGTATTCTCACCCACTCTCTAAGATATAAGTGCGGTTCTATTTCTGGCCTAGGTATAGAATATAAATGTGTCCATAGTTTAAAGCTATTGAGTTGAATGTGATTTGTTTCGAATCGGATTAATGATTATGTATATGAATATTTGAAAGATATGAATTTTAATGAATTTGTGTTTTGAAACAGAACTAATTATGTTTTTATACTGATTAATTGTAATATGTATTTATATTTTATATTATTACATGAATTGTCTAGTTAAGATATTCATTACTTATCGGATTGTCTAGCTCATTATATAATTTTTTATTATTTTTATAGATCTGAAAAACTAGCATGACTAGGGTTCAATATGGAAGAGTGACTAGCAAAATTTTGGCACAGATTATCGTAGATTAGAGTTTATTTAAATTGATATACTATCTTATAATATTGTTAGAATTATGAGACATTTAAATTTCGAGTTAGTTATTCAAATAAAGTTGTATATTATCATTTAAAATTGTTTCGTTGTATGTTTATAATATCGTGATGAGATGCCTTGCATACTTATTGGGAGAGTTTTCTATGAATACGTGGCGGTTGCCATGACTATCGGCTCTCGAACTCGAGTCGGGAGCGTGGCATACGTAATAGTTGACTTCGATTAATCATTTATCATATATATTATCGTTAATTTGGATTTCACATTTATGATAGGTTGAAATCACATCAACTACAAATATTAGCATTTGTATGCTCAACCTCGAGGTTAATTAGCTATTGCCCAAAAAATAGCTTTATGCATCATTTGCTTCTGCAGAATTTAAATCGGTTGAGAAAATCAATGAATTATTTGACATTTAGAGCTGGATTCATCGAATATTTTTATTTATTAATTAATATATATGTATATATATATAAATGCATATGTACATATATATGTACATATGCATATATATATATATATATATATGTACATATATGTATATATATATGTACATATATGTATATATATATATATATGTACATATATATCTATATGTACATATATGTACATATATATATATATATATATATATATATATATATATATATATATATATATATATATATATATATATATATATATATATATATATATATATATATATGTACATATATAATGTACATATGCATACATACATGTATGTTTGTATGGATAGCTAGTTCTTACCTTTTGCTTTACTAATCTAAGTTTTAAGGGTTGACACCAACTCGAATTGAACACTACCTTTTTTTTTTTTTGTCCAAGTGGCAAGGGATACTATCATCCAATAGATAGTAAATAATTTTTAATAAGATTTTTTATATATCAAGGTCTGATAAATTTCTCCCAAGTGGTCTTACAAAATTTAACTCTTTTGCTAATTCATGAATCTTCTAAAATATATACATTGGATGTGCAACTTTTTGCTTATTCAATCTATTGCCATTTGATGACTCAAACGGGATGTGATCTTAGATTACTGGTGATTTTTATCCTGGAGTAATCTAATTTTCGATGATCTAAGATCATTGTGTTTGTTATTCTATATTTCAGTGATTAAAGATTTCTAGATATGCACAAGTAATATATTTGGTATTCCATAGAAATCCAAAATCCCTGGCCATATAATACCAAAGCTATCCTTGATATATTCCATACAAATATATTTATTAATCATATAAAATATATTATAATAAAATAATAATATATTTATAAAGATATATTAATTCTTATTATAGAACTAATATTTTGATTTATAATTGTAAATAATTATATGATTAATTATATATTATGATATCATAAGTATAATATATATAATATTAATATAATATTTAATATTTAATATTTTCTGTGGATTATGAGATATTTTTGCTTCCAAGATATAATATCCAACCTTAAGAATGGGTATCCCACCACTAGGTTAGGTGGTGATTTTAGAAATGTAGATGATTTATGATTACTGCTATACAGAATCACCGTAGTACAATCAAATAACGTGATCTCATTATTTCCACTTACATCATCTTTGATCTTAGGATGAACATCCCATACCAAATGCCTCCATAATGTTGAGCATATATAGTTGATCAATGGACCAAGGTTATGCCAATTGTGGATTTTCTTTTTCTGGTTTAAGATTTCTTTGTCAATTTAGCAGTTTTTAATTATTTAAATTAGTTATTATTATTATTTTTATTTTCCTGATTTTTTTTTTTTGAGGGCGAGGGGGCGCTGAGAGTTGGTGGTTTGGGCCAACCTGGGCCGAGCCACGGAACAGGAATCGCCGGACTCGTGGTCGGTGGTCTGGAAAAGGGTACGAGCATATTAAGCGGTCCAGGTTTTCTTATTATTCTTCCGTTAGAAAAAGAAAAAAAAGGGGTTTTTGTCTGCGCCTCAAAACCCTCCACCTCCGGCGTTCTAGCTCCAAAAGCTAGTTTTTCCTTCTTTTCTTTTCTTTTCTTTCTTTTTATTTTTTGGGCGAACCCAGCGGAGTCCAAAAAGCCTTCCCCGTCTCCGGCCACCAGACGTTCCGATCCTTGGTGGCCGATTCCAGGTCCGTAATCTCACCCGCCCCTCTCTCTCTCTATCCCCTTCTCTGATCTCTAATCCGAGTCAGGGAGGTTATTGCATTCATGCTTTTGTACGATTTCGATGGTTTGATTCTGTTATAGATTTCTTTTGTTTGTTTAGTTGCATATTTTCTGATAAAGTTGGGATTTTTTGATCGGATGAAACTTTTTCTTGATCAGATTGCCCATGGGAGAGAGCTTGAAGTAGTGAACTTTTAATTATTTAATTGATAGTAGTATCTGAAGAGAACTTTTTCAATATTTTCTGGGCTCTGGTTGTGTCGCAGAGTTCTCAACCATCAATGGAGTAATCCTTGTTCGAACGCCGATGTTGAATCTGAATATTTTAGTAGACAAGACATTGCTTATGTTTAATAGATAGTATTGGCTCCTGGTATTCTGTTTATGGATGGTATCGGTAAAATTTGATGTACTTTAATGTCATGATGTTCTTGAAATCACATTTGTTATTTGACAGATGTGAACACAGGATCTCAGTTTCTGCCTGTTTTTTTTTTTTATGTGGTCTGGGATATTGTAGTTGTTGATAGATGCGTGACCTGATTGCTTCTGATTTCTTAAAAATAAAGTTCTGATGGGAGTTTATGTCTGTCTTTGAAATTCTGAAGAACCAAAAAAGCTGCACGATTGCGTTTTGAACATTCTGTTGGGATGTAACGGATGGATGCAATCAGAGCTTGACTTTCAATTCCAGTCAATTTTGACAGAAACCTTTTTTCTTGTTAGAGTGAATCTCCAAGTGTCTTTTTTGACACACAGTCTCTTTCCTAGAAGGCTATGATTGCTCCAACATAAGATGGTATTGTAGATTTGCAAAGGTCGAACCTATGAGCTAAGTAAACCAAAAAGTTGTCATCTTAATGCTTGTTTGGTTCTTATAAAATTTTAATTTAAAATTTTGCTCTTGTATCCACTGCTGCACTAAAAGTGTTCATGAGCTCTGCCTCGTGAAATACTATTTTATTCTTTTTTTTATGAAATTGCTTTTTAAAAAATTGCTATACCTTTTGTTTGACATCTCCATACATTTTTCAACATCACTGTAATTGTTATTTTGTAATTTCTGACTACTTTTTCTACATTGGCTTTGTTATCATGATGATGAAATATCCGTTATCCTTCTATGTATGCCTTAGGAATCTTCAGATAGGAGTTTGTAGTGGTAACTGGCGAAGATTCAAATTGTTCTAATATGTCATAGTTTTCCACTAGTAGTTTATATATACAAATTGTGAAAGGTCTTCTCAAGTATTCTTATGGTTTGATAAAAAATAGAGATCCTTGATAGTGTGTTTTATACAAGGTTTTAAATCTTATGGGATGGGGGTGTCCCAATTTCTCTATGGAATGGGACACGCCACTATCCCGCCCTGTCTCCACGGCCCGGTTGAGAGTCCTATAGGTACCTTTCGTCTCTCTCTTCTTCTTTCCTTTCTTTTCCTTTCCTTCTTTCTTTTTCTTCTTTCCTTTCTTCCTTCGTCCCTTCCTTTTTTTCCTTACCTTCCTTTCTTTCCATTTTTTTCTTCTTTCTTTTTCTTATCCTTTCCTTTATTGCTTTCTTTGTTTCCATTTTCTTCATATTTATCTTATTTTCTTCCTTCTTTCCTTCTTTTCATTTGTTTTCTTCTTCCTTTCTTTCTTTCCTTTTTCTTCTTCTTTTCTTTCAATTTTTTCTTTTCTTCATCTTTTCTAACATTCTTTCTTTTCTTTTTCTTCTTCTTTCCCTACATGGATGGATTTTCGAGTTCCGACCCCGTCCCGGTCCTATTTTTGCATAAAAATGGGATGGGACGACTGGGATGCCCCTATCCCTCTGGAACTTAGAACCTTGTTTTGTAGGATATTCAATTCTTTCATTTTTGAGATGTATATCAAATTTCAACTTGTTGTTCTTTTAGTTGCAGTATTTTGAAATAAGGAAGATCGAACCGTCCTGAACCGTTCGGTTTGGAGCATATTGAGTCGTACCGGCGGCAGACCAGGATGATTTTGGCAATGAAATCGAGAAATCGGCAAGAGAGGGGGAGAAGGAGAAAGAAAGAAAGGAAAAGAGAGAGAGGGGGGGAGGGCAGAGGGTGGCGGTGAGTGGCGACTGCTAGAATAGAGATGAGGGAGGGGGGAGAGAGGGCTTTTGAAGCCCTTTCTCCTTTGTGCATCGGAATAGGGGCAGAGCTCTTGTTTCGAAAGGAAATAGAAGCTTCAGTTTCTTTTTTTTTTGATTTTTTTAAGTGAAGTAGGCAGTCACTACTGACTTTACTTATTATTTTTTTAAAAAATTTTTAAGTGAAGACGACAATGGTTGTCGAGTTCACTTAAAAAATCGGAAAACTATAAAAAAGGGGTCGAAGCCCTTGTTTTCTTTCGAAACAGGTGCCCTTGTTTCGATGCATGGAGAAAGCCCTCTTTCCTCCCTCCCTCCACCTTATTCCCACGGTTGCTACTCACTCCCTCCCTTTCCCTCTCTCACTTCCTCTGCCTCTCTCTCTCTCCGCCGTCTCTCCCTCTCCCTCCCTCCGTCTCTCTCTTCCGCGCTCTCCTTCTTCCTATCCCCCTCTCTTGTCGGTTTTTCAGTCGGTTTATGTCGGAACGACATGTCATTGGGACGTACATACTGTACCGACGACCTATTTGCACGGGTGCTGATTTTGGTATTGCAGACATTGTTTTGAAAACTAAATTGATTTTATCTTGCAATTTTTGGAAGTATGTTGCATGGAAATAAGTTTTGTTAGATTCAACATACTAAAAATTAACTAGACTATGATTTGCCGTAATACTATGCCATCTCCCGAGCTTTATTCTTGGTGGAAAAGCCACTTTTTAGAATATGGTTAGCTCTATAAGGACTTGATCATATTCTAGTTTTTTGAACTTTGTTTGTCCTCTTTTGTCTTGATCTATATTATTTTGTTAATTGTTATTTGTCTAAAACTCCTTTGGCACTATGGCATTTGGACAGCTACGTGTTTTATTTGGATTAATGATGGGCAACGGTCCAGCTCCATTTTCTGATATCGGGAAGAAGGCAAGAGGCAAGTCTCTTGTTTCATTTATATTATTCTTACCAAAAAGCTGGAAAATAAAAACCAGCTTGCGATTTGTGGTACTGAAAGTTTTAATGGGTGAGATTATGTGGCTTCACTACATGGTTTCAATGATATTATGATATATTATACTTTAAATTTTAACCATATTTATATGAAGTATTTGTGCAACTTAATATGGAGTACATTTTATCAGAAGACTTAGTATCATTTTGGATAAGTGTTTCACTGACAGGTTCAGAAGCTATTTTTCAGCTTCCACAATCTAATTTTCATTAACACATGGACTGGATTTGTTGTTAAGCCATTTCAAATTTATTTTGCTCATGTATTTGTATCTATTAGATACTATGCTATTGCTAGATATAGCTTTGCTTGCAGCAGCTTCTACATGGAAAACTTAACTGCATGAGATTTTGTTTTGTCTTGATATAGCCTGAAGACTTGAACCCTGTAGTATCATTGAACTAACATATTTGACCATGAAATATCAATCAAACACTATGCTTATAGCACGCACGGGGACACAAGACACACATACAGAGAGCACATAGTATGCACCAACAAATGAGACACAGTTACACCCACAACCCGCAAACATACAAATCATACACACAAGAAAGCACACAGGCACGTGCAGAAGAAGAAGAAGATAATGGCAACAACTTATTGGTAAAGCCCTAGCTGTCAAAACCCCAAGCTGCAGAAATCGGCAAACAAATTTTTTGTATGTTCTACCTCTTAATACAACTAGCAGAGGGGCTTAATTATACTGGATATGCTTGGTCATGGTGGTGAGTTTAGTGGCTGATGACATTATCATCCTTTTTAATCAAGGATCCTTTTCAGTTTATGAAATTGAATTCGGTATTTGGTTTAAGTTACTATCAAATTTAGAGGTTTACTACTTTAAGTCGTCTATGCAAGTTTGAACCTAAGGTGCGCCATTTTAAATCCTGGATGGATTGCACTCCAATAATTGAGAAATTCAAGAGAAGATTAGAGTGTTTTCACTAAATTTCTGTGCTAATGGGTGCACCCATCCTTTTTGAATATCATATTCTAGACACTCTCTCTACCTTGTGTACGTTCTTTTTAATTCTAGCAGGTATTAAAACTTCATCAGGACAGATGGATTTGTGTGGTCGAAATCATATGGATGCTAAAAGAGCCTCCTTGAAATATGGGATAGGTTTGTTGAACGAAAGCCAATGGTCACGGCATATGGTTAGTTATTTAGACATGGAGGAGGCACTCCGAAGTGGCTTTGTTACTATGTGTTGATAACACTAGTCTCTGTGAAGATATCATATATATGGGTATTGTGCCCTGAGACTTGGTTCCTTTCTATTTGAGTGAGAAGGCTATTCTTAAGACAACAGATATGCTTGAGTTTTATGGTTGAAGGTGGATTCACAGTTATAAAACTTGTTTTGACCTGCCGAAGTCTGGCAGGTTTGAATGTTTGGAGTTGTTCCTATACTTAACCATCTAGTTTGGACAATTTTTTGGTGATAACCTATTCATATATGGACCAGAGTGACATGATTGTTAGTTCCCATTGGACCAATTTTAAGTTCAAATTTTAAATTATACTTACACTTTTCAGCTTATGTTTGAATACAACACTAAACTTGAAGTGTTTGATGAGATAGTTTTGAGATGGCCTTGTTCTATTTTTTTTTTCATTAACTAATACTTTTAGATTGGTGGCATGAGTTGCTAGATGTTTAAGGTAATAGGAAGAAAGGTGGTATGTGCTATTCATGCATTTAACTGGACTGCTAGCAATAACGAGATTTTTGAATGCAAATCCTTTAGAAGATGTAGACCCAAGGTCCGCAGTCTCAACACCGGGTATCGTACTGGTACCTTACCGATTCAGTATGGTACAGTGGTACGGTATGTACCTTGTTCCGAAACAACTCTCTAACTATTTTTGTAACTTTTTATCTCGGTACGGCTCGATACAAGTTGGTATACATCTTGGTACGTTTTCGTATGGGATGGTATGGAGCCCGTACCAACTTGAACTTGAGTTTGTCACCGGTTCCCACCCGGTATGGTACGACATGCACCGTATTAGATGCTACGATAGTCCATGGGTAAAACTCAAGGAATTTTCCTCTTAATATATGTTGTTTCCTTCTAAAGAAATACATCAAACACCTATTCACCAATAATACTATGGTCAAGTCGTACACTCCATTTTCATAAGAAGGTTGAGTGTTTGGAGGAATAATTTCTGTTGGATATCTTGTCAATGTCCTTTTATAGGTTGCTTTATTGGAGATAATCATTTAAATATTTGAGTAGATTTAGATTCATGGAGGCAAATGTAATTATTATTTTGAAATTTTCCTTTGGCTGGCCCGTGGTTCTCATTAATTTAGGGATTTGGGTAATCCTGGTACTTCTAGTGTTGTTGTTTTCATTATTTTTCTGCAGGTTTTGGTCTTCCCTTTCGGGTGGGCTGGTTTTTTTACATAATAACATTCCAGGTGGTGTGCTCCCATTTTATGCAGAACAAGTCTCCTGCCAGTTATTTGTTTGAATATTGTTGGTACCGAACTAGTAACAGAATGAAATCAATCTCTTCGGTTGTTGTTGGAGGATCATCCAAGTTTTTTTGGTCCTCTGTGCTAAGTGTTTATTATTGAGAACATATGATTGCAGATGGTTCGAAGAATGCTACTAAAGCCGAATGCTGATTTGGCATCACTTCTGCTGTTGAATCTTTTTTGCCTTCTTGTATATTATATTGCTTTACAAACTTCTTGCTTTTCATTGTGTCCTCTTTGATGCCGATACATGAGATAATCTGATAATCAAATTTGTATTTCTCGTGAAGTCAGCTAATCAATTTTTTATAATTGTTCCTTGAAGATCTTTTGACGAAAGATTACAACTTCGATCACAAGGTCACTTTGACAACATTGAGTGATGCTGGACTGGTAAAAAAAAGGATTTCCTGCTTTTGAGTGAATTTCTTTATTCAGTATCAGTAATCTCATGTCTGGTGACATCCTTTAGAAAAAATAAAAAATTAAACTTGCGCCTGGAGATGAGGTTTTAAGGTGATGTTTCGTTGCTTAATGTTCCCTCCAGATGTTTAAGCATATTTTATGCGATTGTGATATTATTGCTAATTTTTCATCTCAGGTTTTATTTTAATCCATTGCTTATTTCAAATTATTTATGAGAATGCTGCAGAGATGCTTATTTGTCTAGCTTACACCAGAATCACAAAGTCATAGTTCTGCACTTGACTAGGGCCATAATTTAGTATAAACTTATGGAATTTGGTGAAGAGCAAAATGATTGAGAGAAAGGAATAAAGAAATAACAATTTAAACTTAAACATTTTGAGTAGTGAAAATTTTACATATGACAGAAGAAGCAAATTGAGCTATAGATTGTTTTCCTGGTAAGCAGACTATTCTTGATATTTTCTCCTTTTGTTTTGCTTGGTTCTGCTAGAGTTTATAATTTATTCTTAAAAAGGACGCAACAGGTACTGACTAATAATGTTTATGCCCAACAATCAATAGATCAATTTAGGATCTATCTTCCATCAACAACATGTTACATCTGGCTCTCAACTGAATGTTTTGAGCATGAGGATTGATGCTGAATCCTTAACCAACATGACTATTGGGAAAGAGAGGGGCCTTGCGTGAAGCGTAGGTATTAAATAGAACAGAAATGAATATTGATAGCAATGCCCTATTTTTAACTTCCTTTGACATGTTTATATGCTAACATATGGAAAAACTAGAATTTCCTTAGGAAAGAAAATGAGTATGAAAATGTGTTGAACAATTTTTTGGAGAAAAACTTTACAAATAATTTGCTATTGTTTTGCACCGTTGCTTTAATTATTTATATAATTTATTCTTATATAAAACATGTTTTTCATGAAGCTCAGATTATGATAGAAAATAGTGAACTAATAGTTTATATCATGGTCGGTGGAACCGTCCCGAACCGCCCGGTTCGGGGCGTCCCGAGCCGTACCAATGGCAGACGGGATGGTTCCGGTAACAAAACCGCGACCTCCAGCCTCGAGCCATACCAATGGCGGACCGGGATGGTTCCGGTAACAAAACCGCGACCCCATCACTGGAGGGGGAGAAGAAAAAGAAAAAAGAGGAAAAGAGAGAGAGCGAGGGAGGGAGGGAGAGGGAGAGGAAGGAGAGAGGTTGGCCGGGGCCGGCCGGCGGAGGCCGGGGAGCCTCCGTGCGGAGGAGGCAGAGGTTGGGGAGCCGCAGAGGCGGAGCCCCGCCTCCTCCGCGGGGAGGCTCCCCGGCCTCTGCTGGCCTCTCTCCTCCTTCCTCTCCCTTTCCCTCCCTCCCATGTTCTCTCTCTCTCTCTCTCTCTCTCTCTTCCTCTCTCCCGTTCTTCCTCTGCCCCGCCTCTACTGTGTTGGTACAAGGCACGGTGCGGCGTGGGGTAGTACTGACCTACACCGCTGGGCAACCGATATGGGGCCTAGTACCGGCACAACAGACGGTTTATATTATAATTAGAAGGTACTTGCTCTAACTAAGTTTAGATGGGATGAATGTTACAATTTTATCAATTTTCTTATATGTTTTGAGTTCATTTTTTGATGATTTTCTAAGCATTTATAAATTTCAAAATAGAGTTAATGGAACCATAATTGTTTTAGGTCATAATTTTCATATTACTATCTTGAGGTTTAATTGCTGTTAAAAATATTTGGTTTTTTTATTGTCAATTTTTGTTACTTTGTCAAGGCATGAATTGCAACATTATTAATTTGGATGTACTTTTGAGGAATGTTAATACAAGGTCTTCTCTACTGAAGAAGCCCTGCAGAGGGTTCTCTCTCTCTCACAAACACACTCACTGTCCCTCTGTCTCCCCCTCCCTCCTCTGTTTTCTCCTTTCTCCGTTCTCTGTTGTCTCTGCACCTGAATCTGAAAACAGGTTCTACCTCCCTTGCTTCTCCTCCACCTCATTTCTTCTTATTTTTTATTCTTCTCATTTTCCTCTTTTCTCCTCTGCCTTACTCCCTTCCTCTTAGCATCTTTGTTGTATATCAGATCTGACAGCAGTCTGGATATTATTTAGGCTGCCGAGTTTTCTTTTAGAGCTGGCCTTTTACACAGTGATACTCATTATGCAAGTTTATGAACCTTGCATGCTATGGAAAATTTTATATGTTCTTTTCAGAGTTTTTGCTTCACAAAAAAGTTATTTCACTTGTGCTCATTGTTGTTGTATATTCTTCTACTGATGCCGATTATATGGACAGGGGCTTACGGCTACAGGTGTGAAGATAGATCAGCTATTTTTTGGTGATATAAGTACTCAATATAGAAGTGGGAAAACAACTGTCGATGTCCAAGTTGATACCAATTCCAGTGTAAGTGGAGGATCTTGGATCATTCATGCTTTTTAAGCTTTTATGTGTAAGTTGATACCAATTTGTGAAAACCTCATGCCTGCTTTGATGCTGGCAGGAGTCTATTATTGTGATTAGATAAATATGGTATGTTTTCCAGTGGGGCTGCATGCAGGATTTTTTATTCTATGCATATGTATGTGCTCAAGTTAACATTGAATGACCAGACATATTTCTTCAATTACATATGCTTGTGATCATGAGAAAATGAGCCCGAGAAGTATATTCTTAATGTTACAGGTCTCGACTACAGTTACTGTTAATGAATTAGTTGCTGGTGTCAAGACTTCATTCAGCTTCAGAATACCTGATCTAAAGCCTGGCAAGGTTAGTAAGAGAGTGAACATAGTACTTGTGTAGTTGTATTTTATATCTATGCTTTCATTCTACAAAGCTCCTGATTGGTCCAGTTGGATAAAAAATATATCCCTGCAAGTCTAGGTCATTTTTTTGGACATCTTTTTGAAATGTGCTTCCATGGCCTTAAAGGAAGAAATATTCAGTAAAAAAGAACATCTCCTGTGTATCTGTCAAAATAATAAATTTGGCTTCGCACTAGGGCACTAGGAAGCTGATTAGTGGTAGATTTTGATATGAGTTGAACCTATTCTGACTTGGTTCTATTGCAAATCAAAACCTAGACTAGTGTTTGGATCTAGATCTGATTACCTAACCAAGTTGGGTTTGGGAAAAGAGGCAGCTTCAGTTAAAGAGACAAGTAAGAACTCCTGTTATCACTTGGAAAAGGTGACTTATCATTTGCCAAAAAGTCTGTAAGATGAGGAAAATTAGGGAAAGTATATTCGAACTTCAGTTCCTCATGGGACCCATTTGAAAGGACATCTCAACCTTGATTTGATGGTACTGATATTATGAGTTATTGAACATCCATCCAAAAGATTCTAAACCCTTACGTTGCATGAAAGTACAAAACTGAATTATCTTTCCTACCCATGGACTCCTGATTCAACTTAAAATTGTATTGGAAGTTATCCCAATTTTAGAGTCTTCATGATGCAATCTTTTTTATTATACTTAGATTATGCAGTCTTGTGGGTCTTTAATGATTTCGAGAATTTTTTATTAAACATCTCGGAACTTTAAATTAAAATGGAAATATACACTGTTTTATTTCTAACTTATGTATATACTGACTGGAAGGCTTGTATTAACAATCATCCAAGTCCATATTCATATTCTCATTTTTCCCCCAAGCTGACTCAGTGCAAGTGTTGTCTTTGTGAGTTCAGTTAAAATTCTGCTCAGTTACATAGAATTTTCTAGCTTGTCTGTCCTTATAAAATCTTATTCCCAATTTGGACCCGCTTCCAACTGTTCTACCATCACCATCATCAAGCATGATATAATGCTGGCTTCTATTTTATTAGTATGACCTTGGGTGGATAAGGTGTGTACTCATTGCTTGGACATTTGTCGACACTGATTTATTTCTGATAAAAGAATCACTGTTTACTAATCTATCTAATGTAGTAGAACTATGTAATATTAAATTTATACTTGCTCCTTGTTTCTGTGATCTCTTTCACAATCAGTAAGGTCTACGAGTTTTCTTTATCATGAAGTCCTTTTATGTGCGCTAAGATTATGATGTTCAGCTGATAAAAACATAAACCTGCTCTGTGTTTCTATTTCATGCAAGGATAGCACATACTCCATTATCATATTATTGGTTATTGGTACTTTCAATCAAAAAGAATTTGAAGCATAATGATGAGAAGGATGAGAAATCAGATTCTCATAAGATCCTTTCTTTTCTTATTAAATAAAAGTGGCTCATGTCTTTTGTTAGAAAGATCAGTTTGATGTTGGAAAAGGAGTCTGATCATTTTTTATGCATGTTGTTTCAGCTTGATGTGCAATACCTTCGTGACCATGCAGCGATTAATTCTAGCATTGGTTTAACACCTACACCTTTGCTGGAGTTAGCAGCAGCTATTGGCAGAACGGAACTTACTCTTGGTGCTGAGGTTGGGTTTGATAGTGCTTCTGCATCTTTCACCAAATACAATGCTGGGATTGGCTTTAACAAACATGATCTCTCTGCTGCCCTGATTTTGTAAGTGCTTTGTTATCTATGTATTGGTTGTTCTTAATTATTATAAACTTAAGCCTCTTATTATCTACTTAATCCTGAAAGCATTATGGTATAGTTCACATTAGCATTAATTATTTTCTTATCAATTAATTATAACATTTCCTGCCTTTCATACCCAATGTATGCTTCAGTTTAAAACATTGTTTATTTATTGGTTAGTCATAAATTCCATGATAGTTGGAATTTCTACATTCTTTGAGAAGTATTGTTGGGATCTATAACAGCAATCTATCTTATAAGTATGACAATCCTCATGTATATTTGTGCCATATATAATTTGGTTCAATTTACTTCAGTTCATGATGAAAACAGGTCAATCACGTTTAGCACTTTAAATGCATGTACAAGCACATTAATTCTACAGGTGTCAGCAAAATACACCTATAGGTGGCAATGTGTCAGCTTCATCTTGTCTCAAGTCAGTTGTACTTAACCATGACAATATCTAAACCCAACCTTTCAACTGACAAGTTAAGTATTCAAACACTAGCTAAGCTTATTTATTAAATTGCGACACACTTGATCCATTCAATTAGTGGGTCTCAACTAATATGCAAATTTGACATTAGCCCATGATTCATCCCAACTAGCTTAATCCCTGGAAGATGGTGAGAAAGTAAGAGCTACATACTTGCTCTCAGCTCTATGTCATCATCATCTTGCGCCTCACTACGTAGGAATTGGCCTTGTTGGTCAGCACTCCTTTCCCAAGGCTAGAAATGAGCCAGACAAGCGCCAGGTTATCCCTTGCACAAGCTTTGCCTAAATTTTTTTTAGGCTTTTGGAGAGGCCTAAGTGGGAAAATTTTACTCAGCATTACTAAGCCTTATCTCGAGCCCAGTTGAAAGCTCAAGCAGAATTGTTACTGCTCTAGGAAGTCTTCGGTATTGACAACAGATGTAGAAGCAATAGTGGAGGGCATGGGAAGAAGGATGTTGTCAGGATGGATGTTAGTGGTGCTGAGGCCTCAGGATTGATGTGTGGAGGTGATGGGGAGGAAGGAGGGGTCACTGGGTGGGACTCATCATCAACAATGGTTAATGGGAGGCCAAGATGTTATCTGAGGAGGGGATGGGAAAGGAGGGCTGTCGTGCAGTGCTTGATGTTGCGGCGGTGGAGGGGCCAAGGAGCTTGATGTTGTCGATAGAGGAGCCAATGTGTTGGAGTTGGGAGAGAGGAGGTGAGAGAAGATTGTTGGAGGAAATACGCTAGAGATTTAGGCAATAGGTGATGGGGATTAGGGTTTCTAACATTTAGTCATCTGTCATCTTAGGATGAGTGGCTTAGAACAAAAAGTAACTTTTATATAGATGTATGATATAAATTATATTTAAAACATAAATTATATATTTATTTAAATTTCTGGCTTAGAGCTAGGTAAGGACTTTACTGGAGCTTGAGACTTGATCAGGCTGAGGATTTGAGGCCCAAGTGCAATTTCAATGTCTGGGTGTCAGGTCCAAAGCCCATATCAAAGTTGGCTTGGCCTGGAACTAGCCTGGCTTGATGGGCTTTGGGCTAGCTCTGGCCCATTTCCAGCTAACTACTTGTGATGGGGTCTCCTGGTTCTGGATTTGGATAGCAGCAACCTCACTGCATCCTCCCCTCCCCTGCACAAAAAAGGGAAAAAGAGGGAGAAGAAAAGGAGGATGATGTCATTTTTCTTGAGCGTGGTTAGCATAATTATTCTCTACACCTAGTCAGACGATGGCAACTGTAGATGATAATCGACTCCATATTGTTCTCCATTTTGGAAAGGCATGCTGTAAAACAATTAGGTACTTTCTGGCCATGGAGAAGAATCAAGTCATTTATCATGTTACTGGAATCATCTACTTCACAACCACTTGATGAGTAGGTGCTCGCCTTCGAAACCTAGCTTTTGTCTCATAAGGATTTTGGATAATTTAGATTACTCTACAATTTGGCACAAGAGTAGGCGTAAATTTAATTTATTTTGGCCCTTGCTGAAGTTTGGTTCATTCAGGTTGTCAGCTTTGGTTGTTTGTTTTCCTCTTCTATTTAACAAACGTTATGTTTTTCTTGTAATTTACATATTCTTGAATTTCTGATCTCTAGGGCTGACAGGGGAGAGACCTTAAAAGCTTCTTATGTTCATGTGGTGAATCCAGTCACTGGAGCTTCAGTGGCTGCTGAAATGATCCACAGGTTCAACACATATGAGAATAGTTTCACCATTGGAAGCTGCCATGCTCTTAATCCCCTAACAACAGTAAAGACGCGGTTTAACAACAGCGGCAAGGCTGCACTCCTCTGTCGGCATGAATGGAGGCCAAAATCATTCCTTACTCTTTCAGCTGAGTATGATCCCAAGGCAATAAATGTGCCATCGAGGGTGGGTCTTGCACTTGCTCTCAAACCTTGATTGGATAAGCTCTCCTAATCAGGGTGAGAATGTTTCATGTTTTAATGTCATTATTTTTTTTATTTAAACAAAGCTTGCTTTTGGGTTAATATCTAAGGAAGTGGATGTATTTTTGAGTTCAGAAACACGTGGCCGAGGGTCCATACTCAATTTTGACAGAAATTCATCATAATTATACAAGTTCATATAACACTGTTCTCTAATTTTCTTTTTTGTAAGGCTCTGCGTGGGAACCTCATGTTGCATCAGTAAGTGGCAATTTCTCTGCTTTTGTTATTCAGACATCTTATGTTTCAACGACAGCTTCATCAGAGATAAAATTGTGATTATATTCCCAGGGTACAGAAATGGGTCAGAGCAGTCTCTTTGGTCATGTGCATCACAGTTCATTACATTTTTGCTCGCAGTGATTTCATGGATGATATTCTAAATAGCACTCACTAAAGAAACTCTGATATTTTCTTTGTTCCTTATTTGATATTTATGAATACTAATAGTAAAATACTAAAGTGATATCAAGGGAGGATTCACATCATCAATTTGGGTTAGTTGTGGGTTGAGGCTATTCTTAAAGGTGATTTTTGCTACCTTTATTTGTTTGTCATGCTGTAGTTTCGGTGAGAGGACATCTAATTTTGGGTAAACTCTGGAAAAGGAGGAAGAGGAGAGAATGATGACTGGTACATCTGTTTTATCCAGGGGACATTCAGGTCCAAGAATGGGGCTGTTCCATTGTGCCTTAGGTCATGCCAAGTTAACATGAAGGATTGCATGGTTCTTCCAGTTGATGGTAAGAATGGCGATGATATCGAGGTTTTCAGGGAAGGAGAGGAGGCCTTCTCTCAATGATTGGAGAAATGGTCTTCAGAAGCCCCAATTTGCAGCACTTGAGCTCTGTAAAAATTTAGTCATGGATCTTTGGTAGGGAATTAAGCCAGTTGGATGGCATGAAACTATGCCAGCACAAGGAGCATCTATTGTGCCCTACCTAGTACTTTGTGAGTTGGGATACCTTTTTAAAGGAATGAGATATTAATATATTACCGGATCTAAAAACTTATGACTTAATCTTTGTTACATTCATACCAGAAAAAGATTTGACGTATCAAGGAAGTAGCAAGGAGTTATGCAGTCAAGATGTAATGATGTAATTAAATTTGGTATACTATAATAGTACTTTATACTATAATATCAATACTAAAGGATTACTGCGACCAACATCAACTATACAGTATAGTAACATTATACAGTAGAATACAATATATTATTATATAATGCTATCATATATGCGAAACATAATTACGAATATATCATGTACTAATGCATTGTATGTAACGTTGTGTTTCATTAGTAGGAGGGACATGATCCAGAACTGTTATATGAAATTGGGACTAAGAGTGGGTATAAGGGCATTGTTATTTTGTTGAATATAATGACATTATAATTGCTATTTTTATTTGAGACCAAGTTATCTTCTTTAGCTCGACGAGACACTACAATATATCAAACCTATCTCAGAAAGAAAAAAAACAGCTTGTAACCTACAGTTATGCTATTCAGGTGATTTAATGTTAATTACGATACTAGCACTTGAGAAATCTTTGGGAACATGGACAAATAAAGGAGTGAATTCTGTAAAAGGTTTTGTACTATTAATATACATTTTTGTTGCTTTCCCTGGTGCAGTGCAACGTATTTACTTAGATGGAGGTGCAGGGCCATCAAAGAAGAATTGGGTGACTTAAGGTTGGCTAGAGCTCAACTTGAGAAAAGTTCAAGTCCAACTTGGTCTGGAGCTAAACAGAACTCAAAAGAAACAAAATCACTTCGTGCTTGAATCAAGCTTGAAATCAAAATTTAATTATAGCTTGAACTGAGCTTGGTTCAAATTTGATTTAATTTCACTATGATTTTAGGTTATCAAGCCGATCAATTAAGATCATATTTAGAAATTAAACTTGAAATGTGCCTGAATTAATGATAAATAAATCAAGCTTGATCTCATAGTTCAAGTTCAAAATTAATTTCAAATCCCATAATAGAACTAGAAATAGGAATTTGAAAATGTCAAATTTAAATGAAATAGAAAATAAAAATAAAATAAAACAAACAAAAACAGACATGGAAAAATTAAAATGTCAAATACAAATAAAAAGAAGATTTATACGATATAGAAGATGAACTAAAAATAGAAATAGAAAATAAATAACATAGCAAAACTCTATGCTATACTACAAAATAAAAATATCATAACGATAAATAGAATTATAAGAAAATGTATTAATTGGAAATAAAAATAAAATAGCATATATATAATATAAAATATAAAACTATAAAATATTAATAGTATCTCTTTTAATATTATAATATAACTAATTAATTTAAATATTAGAATAGAATTGACATTCTTCTCATGCATTCTTTTGTTTGCTGCCCGAAGCTCCAATTTTGGCGGTGGTGCTCCTTTAGACTACCACCATTGACTTTGATTGTCAAAGTTCTCAATGATAAATGAGATATTGTGTAGAAAATAATTTTTTAAAAAATGCATAAGAACATATATGCATATTGGATCCTGAAAGTACCTCTCCAGCTTAATGCAAATTAAAAATACATATTTTTTGGAGCCTATATTTTACATTTCATAGCAATTTTATAAGGATATTTCGCATATTGAATGAATCTTGAGAGTGTCGGGCAACTTCTAAGCCTTTACCATTAATATTTTTGTAAGGATTAAAAAAATCTTTATAAGTATTTTGTATATCAACAAAGACAAAACTTTGGACATATATATTGAAACAAAATGGAAATTTTATACGTACTTTTGGCATAAACTTAATTTTGCCAAATACGTTCTGAATGTAAAATAATTTTTTTTCACATTAAAATATATCGGTACCTTCGTATACAATTGTTAGAATGGGAGATGACAACCATGGCACGTATCAGGATCCAGGGAGCTTATCAAAATTAGATTTTGCCGGTGGCAAATCCAATCATATAACTGCCGGATCCGTTGACTGCTGCGTGAAGTTTCAATCACCGAAGCTGGCCTTTGTAAATACTCCTCCTATGCATCCTCAGTACCCACGCTTCCAGGCTCTGGCAGTAGCACTCGCCAGAGATGGCAGCAGAATGTTCCCAAGGTACCCCTCTCCTCGTCCTCTTCTTCCTCCTCTACTTGACTTGGTCCACTTCTGTCCACTCTTCCAGCTCTATCCCTCCTCCTCTTCCCATTGTGCCCCTCCCCTCCGCCGCTCAGCTCCGGTGGCAGCTGGGCGAGATGGCCCTCTTCCTCCACTTCGGCCCCAATACCTTCACCGACTCCGAGTGGGGCACCGGCCACGCCGACCCCGCCGTCTTCTCCCCCGCTGCCCTCGACGCCCGGCAGTGGGCCCGCGCCGCTGCCGCCGGCGGCTTCTCCCGCGTCGTCCTCACCGCCAAGCACCACGACGGCTTCTGCCTCTGGCCCTCCGCCTACACCGACTACTCCGTCCGCTCCAGCCCCTGGCGCGGCGGGCGCGGGGACGTCGTGGCCGAGCTCGCCAGCGCCGCCAGGGAGTTCGGGATCGGCTTCGGGATCTACCTCTCGCCGTGGGACCGCCACGATCCTTCCTGCGGGAAGACGAGGGAGTACAACGAGTACTACTTGGGGCAGATGAGGGAGCTGCTGACTCGGTAAGAAAGCTCACTTTTTGGTTGGTATTCTTGATGTTGAATTTCGAGAGAAGTCGGATTGCTTGGATGGAAACTGCCTGTTTATTACTTGTTCAAGGATTTTTTGGTTAAAGATCGGATCTTTTTGCGAAATATGAGATCTGGTCTTCATAAAGATTTGATTTTTATATCGGTTTTGGAATTATATTTATTTTCCCACTTACATACCATACGGAATTTTTATTGTTCCTTATCGACTCATTCTTTTCCATTTGCAATTAAATTTTCTCTGTGGAAGACTCCTGATGTTCTGGGTTTTAGAACATTTGCTGGACTGGTGGAATCTAGATTTAGAGAATTCTTCTTCTTGATCTGTTCTGTTTGCTGGGAATGATTACTGTATGATTAGTTGATGCATTTGTCAGCATTCACTTTTAAACAGTTCTCTTTTTATCCACTTCATTTTCCTGAAAACACTTCAGGCTAAGGGAATTGTGGTTCTCTTTGTGGCGGTTGAATATTTTTGAAGCAGTTATGGAGATATTCAGGAGGTTTGGTTGGACGGGGCAAAGGGAGAGGGCGAGAAGGACATGTACTACCTGTTTGAATGCTGGTTTGCACTGATTCATCAGCTCCAACCTAATGCTGTGATTTTCTCTGATGCCGGACCAGACAGCAGATGGATTGGAGATGAGGATGGAGTCGCCGGTTCTACTTGCTGGTCTCTTTTCAATCAAAGTTCTGTTACAATTGGTCACATTGATGATCAGTGAGAACTTCCTTCTCTATTCCTTGGCTCATTGTTTGTAATCTATTCAGTATTTAAAGGATCATATTTTATCTTTGCAGTTGTGATCTAGCACTTTGTTATGAGTACAAAAATAAATTTTTAGTAAGACTAGAACCAGGTTACAAGTCATCTAAGCCCCCATTACACTTCACTTAGATAAGTCAGACTGCATCCATAGCTGGTGGCTAGGGTTTCACAGCTATTTTTCTAATTATAACTTCGATTGGATAAAGAGATATAATCAACAAGCAAGTTTCCTGTTCTATCTCTGAGGCCTTGATCCAATCAACATGCTATAGTGGCCATATTTGTAAGGATACAGCTGATTCCCTTGCTCTTTCTTGAGCATATTCTTTTCCTCATGCACATCAACCACATAGTTAAGAGCATTCATATGGAAACGCATGATGGATGCAAGTACAGGAACACAAATATCAAGTAGATATATTTCATTACAAAAGTGGTTGTAGTTTCTGATGTTGAATTATATGTTGCACAGTTATGATCCTTGCTATAACTTTTAAACAGGCTTAGCTACAACCTGTAACTCCATTCACTATCATCTGTTTAGGAGGTAGGACTAATAAGCTAATGTTATACTTATGAGGAGAAAGCATCCCCTCCTAAGCTTTCCTTCAGAAAATCAAACTGTTAGATTAAGGAATCTGTAAAATACAAGAAATCTGTTGGATTCCTAGTTTAGAAGTTTGCTAGCCTGTCACTCACTCTCTCTCTCTCTCTCTCTCTCTCTCTCTCTCCTCTTTTCATATGTATATCTATGTGTATGCACATACATGCGTGTGTGCCCGCTTGTCACCTTGTATTCATGTTATTTCTCAGCTCCCTTCCTCTGTTCATCCTTGAGATCTCTTATACACCCTTTCCTTGCTGCCTAGGGCCACTCCCTCTCAGCCCTCACTAGTATACTTCTCCATCAATCCCCTCCTCTGCCCTGTACTACTACCCAACCCCATAACTCTCTTCTTTTGTGTCAATCATCTCTATGATCTCAATATGGAGAGAAAAGGAAGCTTTCTCCCCTAAGGGCCTATTGGGAAATCCAGCAGGATTGGGCTAGATTTCCCATTGGATTCATGGAGGGAGCTGTCTCTTTGAGTAGGCCCTTTTTAATCCAATACCTCCCCAGTACAAATCCTGTTGGAGGAAAAAAAAGACCCATGGAGGTCTTTTTTTCTTCCTGCAAGGCACCATGCCTACAATTGGGATTTAGGCTAAGATTAGGAAGGGTTTAGAAGAATATGGGTTGGGCAGGACAACAAGCCCGATTCCTATAGGAAATCCAGCCCAATCCTGCTGGATTTCCCAAACAGGCCTTAAAGGGGAGGAAAGTCCACCTCTCTCTCTATATGTATGCGTTTGCATGTGCGTGCGCACGCGCGCCTCTCTCTTCTCCCCCTATCTATCTTTCAAGCATGGACATATTTATGGAATATGCATATAACGGATATGGATACAACAAAAATATGGATATGATATCACAAATCATCAGTAATAGGATAGAATTTGGTATAACATTGTCCATGCATTGTATGATAGCATAAACATCCACAAACTCCATCTTTTAGTCATCCCATAAATCCATAGTGCACATTCCATTCTCTTTATAGTAACATTGACATCATAAGTCATCCGTCATGTCCATCATTAGGAAGTTAATGTTCATAAAGGTAAGAAACTACACTCCCTTATCCTCAAATAAGTGCCTTTGGTGTATTCAAGAAGTATCAAGAAACTGCATAACTACAATAAGTATCTGATATGTATCCTAGCTATAGCTGATGTATATTTTGAAGCATACAATTAAATACATTGTATACACAAGCAAAAGAGTATAAACATCAAGAACAAATTTTATATGCAAAATTGGCTTAGGTCTCTGTCACCATATTATATGTTAATCTGGTATAATATTTTTTATTGCTTTATTAGGCAAGGAGGTATAACTGAAATTTTATTTACCGTCATTTGTATACAGACAAGACTAATGACCAAATATTGTGCTTGTTGTGGTATATTAATTAGTGCTAAGGGTGTCAATGAGCTGGGGTCAACTCAAGTTTGGCTTGAAAATGAATATGGCCAGCTCACGTCAAGCTGAAAATTCCCATCTCAAGCTTCTCTCATTTATTCTTGAGCCAGCTTGAGTTTGGGCTTCGACTCAAGTAGCTCGATCTTTAAATAGGAGAAAAGAGAAATGGAATATCAAAGGTGGAAATTAGATGCCAGAAATGGTAAAGTTTCGGATGACATCCTTCAGAAAAGGGGCCTATCACCTCCTAACATGAAGTCTGTACAGTGCATGAATGAACTAAACACAGAGTTGGAAACAAGCTGAGTAGGTTTTTCATGATTTAACTGAGCAGATTACTGACATCAACTCTAAACTAAGGGTTACTTAGTTTCTAACCTATGGAACTTTAGAGAAGATGGGCTTAGCATAAGCTAGAAGACCAACTGATGAACAAACTTCTTTCTGCTAGACCTAGAAATAATCTTGTTGAAGGAGGAAGACGACAAAAACCATTATCTAGCTTTTCTCAATTGTTTCATGTATTTTGATGCCCTCCTACTTGGTTCTTAAATATAACCATGACCCAGCCTTGTTAGTAAAGGTAAATTTTGCTTATCGAACTTTGATGTTCATAGCTCATATGGTGTTTGTATGGTAACCGATTTTCTAAGTGTGCATGGATATCTTGACTGCTGTTTTCTACTTTATTTTGAAAATTTTGTATGATTTTTGTCCTATCTAATTTTGCATTAGTCATAAACAAGACAATTTGCAATATTGAAGAAAGTTTAAATGCAATCACCTTTTCACTGCACATGGAACAGATATTCTCGAGGAGGAGATCCAGATGGGCATGATTGGGTCCCCCCTGAGTGTGATGTGTCCATCAGACCAGGTTGGTTTTGGCACAGCTCCGAGCATCCAAAATCAGCAATGACCCTGCTTGACATATATTACAAGTCAGTAGGCAGGAACTGCCTGTTGATACTGAATGTCCCACCCAATTCATCAGGCCTAATATCTGATGAAGACCTTCAAGTACTTCATGACTTCACTGAACTTCGGAGCACAATATTCTCCCATAACTTGGCTCAGAATGCCATTGTTACTGCAAGCACTGTGCGTGGAGGTTTGCATGATATGCACTTTGGTCCCTACAATGTCCTCCAACAAGGTATTTATAGTTTCTGGGCTCCTGAGGAGGGTGAAACAGAGTGGACAATATTCCTGGACTTAGGTCGATCTATATCATTTAACGTACTGCAGGTCCAAGAGCCAGTTCAAATGGGACAGCGAGTTATTAAATTTCATGTTGATATTTTGAGAAATAGAGGGTGGACAACAATTACATATGGCACAACTATTGGGTATAAAAGGCTGCTTCAATTTCCAGTGGTTGAAACTCAGTTTTTGAGCTTCATCATTGATGACTCACGTGCCGATCCGTTGATCTCATACATTGGCATCTACCTGGACCCCTTTACTGTCATTAATGGTCTACCAAGTGCTGTTGTGCAGTCTTCCTTGAATGACACCCAAACAATTAAGCTATCAACATATAATCATTCTGGCAGTGCAAGCATAGCAACAATCTAGGATTCAACTGTTTCTTTTATTGAAAGCTGTTTTAGAGAACCAAAGTCCAAACATTTCCTGAATCCTCCAAATGTAGGATCTTGTATGAGCAGCTAAAAGCACGGGCAACAGATCCCTGCTGTTTAGCCTGGGAATGCTCAGGCTCTCCAAAAAGTATTGCCTGTAAATTATGTGTGTATAAAAGCCATTGACGATGCTGATTACCTTGTAAGGTTTCCATTTATTTGTTATTCAAGCTCCAAATATCGATTACTCTGATGGCATCTTGTTTTATGCTTCGGAAGCATGCCATGTTTTCTACATAGGTTCAATATTTTGTTATATGGATAAAGCATCGCCTTGACTCCATGCACACCATCTTATTCTTCCATTTGTGCAGTTGAAGTTTGGCAACCTGAACCTTGCAGATGTTCCCTTAAAGCATGGCCAACCAATTACATTCTTACAAAACTTTGGATCTAAATAGTTGCAAAGTTAAAGTGATCTTTCTCTCATTGGTTGCCTGAAATTTCTGATATTTGCTTTTGTTAATGCAATCACCGAGGTTGTTCATCCTGGTGCTGTGGAAGCAGCAGCAGAAGTGTTGGCATTGTAGGTGGAAGTATTTTGAGCCTCTTAGGTGTTACAATGGAATGGAATTCATATTTATCCTTGGGCATATTGTCATGCTTTGATATTGTTGTGAATAAGTCGACAAAATTTGCATGTTGCTTACCATGAAATCTAAATGAATGCTAATCTGAAGAACCAATCATCTTTATTGCTGCAGTTTATCACCTGAACAAGCTTAGTTGATGCTTCCTTTCTTTCTTGTATGCTGCTGATGGACTGTATTCTAGGCCCAGCCTTTGGTCCGGCCCGATGGCAACTGAGGGCCTGAAGGCCCTTTTTCCATTCATAACAGGGCAGAGCCCTGGTGAACTACAGCAGAGGAGGAGGAAGAGTCCATAAGCTTAGCCTCCACTCCTATTTAAGCCGTTGACCCTCCTAAGTCTTTTTCATCGGTAGATCTCACAACTGCCATTGTTTTCCTCTGTTTTCTTTTTTTGGTTGCCGACGGTTTGGATTCATCATGTCTGCCAGGAATCGAAGCCGGAGAGCTCACTGGAGCAAGGTAAGGCCTTGGTCTTCTTCTCTTTTCTTCCTCTTCTCTCCACGACACTCTTCAAGATAAAGCTTTCTGAATAGTGCTGGGGATTTTTGATACATAAGTTAAAAAAAAACAAGGAAAAAAAAAAGACTTCCATGCAAGGACAAACTCTCCAAGATGGTTCGTGAGGCCTTATTTTCAACTATATAAATGTCATCCAACTTTGATTTGATATCACACTTTCATAAGTTCTTGAAAAGATCCTCCACTATAATCATTGTAGCTAGGTCTGCCAAATTGATACTGTTGTAGAGTTGCAAGATGATGGGGAGAGAGAAGGTGTTGGGGGGTGGAGAGGCAGTTACATATCTGAATGGGCATGAATGCATAAACATGGATTGTAGTAATGAACCCTTCACTGAATCATCTTATGTTCTTCTTTTAATTCTATTAGTAGAGCTGCTATTGTAGGTATCTTCTTTGGTTGCAACTTTGGCAAAGGCAATTTGTATTGCATCTTTCAGAGTCTTGCAGATATCTGCATTTGATTTCCCTTCCTTTGCATGTTTTGAGCGGCAACAACTTTGGCAAAGGCCTTATGATGTGCAACCCTTGCAACCTCATGCGTCTTGCTTTAGTATAATTTTTTTGCCTGAACCATTATTATTTTTGAAGTGAATTGCTTTGACAGCATCAAGAGAAAGATTGTTCTACCATGCAACTATATTCTCCGGGAAATAAAGTTTTGGATTACTTGCCTTTTGGCATTACTAGTCCATTGCTTCAAGATGTACTCCTCCAGAAGAAAACAAACTCCAACAATAAAAAATCAAAAAATTAAGTCATGCCTACATAAAATGCGAGAGTACTCAGAGTCTTGCAACAGCTACAGTTTGCTTTCTTCTTGGACTGATCAAAATGGATGCTTTAGGTCCTAAATATTTTTATTAATCATAGTGCTAAATCAAGATAGATGCAACTTACTTTGTGTTATATAACTTACAAATTTCTATCCAAACTCAAAAGAAACAGTATGAAAACAATTTGGCAAATCAGGTTGGCTTATCAATTTATATTGCATATTATAGTCTGATATGGATCTAGGATTACAAAAATTTGGCATCTGATGTTGGTTTGTCCTCTTTCATTAGTATGATTTGTAAAGCTCTTGAGTATTGAGACAATTAGTTGGTGCTATTTGTGCTTACCTTTCGCAACTTTTATACCCTTTATTGTTGCCACATTGATAGAGGCCACAAACTTTTCTTTGATTGCGCTCTTGGTGTTTGGTTCTTCCATTTCATATCTTCCAAGCTGTTGTTGCTTGGGAATGATGATCTTTTTTTTTTTTGATAATTGAAAAAAAAAGATCATCATACCCAACAGTAGCTTGGGTATGATATATACATATTTTCAATCCCAACTTACCTAACAAAAGGAAACGAGGGTAGGGAATAACATGAGCTACAACAACGCTGAAGGAGTGAGAGGTGGATGGAGATTGGGGGAGGCATTGCTACTTTGATAGAAATTGGGAAGAGAGTGGATGGAGAGTGCACATGATTTATAGGCTCCACAGTGGCTTCACATTGACAGAAACATGGATAGATTCAACTAGTTGTTATTTTTTTGGAGGGCTCTTAAAATTAGAGGATGAATCTAGTCAAGTTGGTCCTCAGTAAATCAATCTATAGATTTTGTTTCCATAAATGTTGCAAGCTAATTTTGAAAGTGAAATATTGTATAAAGATATAGGCGATTTGATCATGCATTGCAATAGGCCTAGCTGACACTCATGTTTTTTACGTCAAGAGGATGAAGATAGTGGAGTCTGTCCTCATTAAATTATATGCATTATTTCTGTAACCTCCCAATCTAATTTGGAAACTTAGGCATAGGATGAAGATATTGGTGCTTTGATGCATGGAAAGAGGCCTAGTCAACACTAGCGTACGTAAAAAAAGTGGGATTCTCTCCAGTTCATGGTTGAACTAAGAAGGTCCAATTGTAATCACAAGCTATCCATGTAGCACGCATGGCCATGATTTATTCAAATTGCATGCAAAATCTTTAGAGCTTTTGGTTGCAAGATTTATTGCTTTCAAAAAATAGTGAAAACAAAAGCAATGAATAGCAGAAGTTTTGTGCAAATACTATATTCAACATCAATCTCCATGTGGTATTTCACTAATTTGTAGAGAAGCACAAAAACAACAAAAATACCGAACAGACACCTCCCAAAGTACCTCTCATAACATCTCTGATATATTCTGTTTCTTAAATTCAAATTTCTTATATAACGAGGTTTTTCTTTATAAATGAATAGTTTGTGTATATTGGAAGAAATTCCATAGAGCATCATGTTTCTGATGCATTCCCTGTATTTCTGTCACAAGCAGACCAGTTCAGACTTCTCTTCCCTCTGTCAAGTTATTCTTGGATAAAATCAGTCCTTTGACAATCTGTGTGATGTCTGAGGCACATTGACTGTCTTATACAATGTGACTTCAAGACCTAAATTTACAGGTTCTCATTTTCACAGTTTATAATGTGATTGACAGATAATCACATTTTACACTAGGTATCTTATTACTTTTGTAGAAGGTATGATCAATTTATGATAAACTGATGTCATTTTCCTATTTAGCTTTTTCTGCTAGTTGCCACTCTGAATAGATACAAATGATGTCATGTAAACAACAGCTGGAATTGTGAGATCTATATTTGGGCCTTTTGTTGTGCTTGTAAAGACATGAAATCTTCTTGATTGGCTTGTGCACTGGGGTCATCCAGGCAATATGGTGAGTCCTGTGAGCATATATATATTTTTTTTCCTAACTTACCACAGTAATTCTTTATTTTTTTTACTTCCAAGCTAAACAAATTTCTTATGTGATTATATACTTCATTTAAGGCCAAAGTAATTGTTTTCTTGCCTGAATTAATGCTGCAATATCTTTCTGGAAGCATCAAAGAATTATCATTTTGTTGTATGACCAATGACCAACCAGCCTTAATTCATGTGGTTGGCATTCCTCTCCAGTTTGGAAGGATATAGTGCTCGAACCTTAGTGGTGAAAACTGCACCATATTTCTTAAAAAGCTGTATAAACAATGATACGATAGTTTGGTCCACCAGGATACCACTTTTTTACAGCAGAAATGTGAGTGAATGTGGCTAGGAATTTGAACCATCTTTGGTTGGCTAATATTACTAATCATTGATGTATCTCATTATGCACTTTCTAATGTTCCGCAAGTAGGCAAGAGGTCAAAATTCAAAACATTCTATGAAAGCTATGTCATGGCTTCTTAATATCTCATACTAGTGATAATTGATATGTAAAGATACAAAATGGTAAACTCTATGTCAAAAAATTGAAATTGAACAAGGCTGCTAACTTTGGTTTTTTAAGTACTATTTATCCTGAAGTATCTAATGTAATGGAAACAGGAAAAGCATACTTTTCAATCAGTTATGCTCACATGCTTCCATAATATGTTTAAATAAATGACTGGCACATTATTCAGAATTAAAACATGGCCAAGATTAGTTAATAAAATGTTATTTTTGCTTATTTTGTAACAAGAAATAAAATAACTATTTAAAGCAAATATTAACATTAGCTGACATAATCAATAAACCATCCCTAAAACATTTATGAACTTTTGAAATGTAATAGAAGGACTCCAGCAATGCTATTTTGCATGAGTGAGTATATGGACCAACTTAATAATTTTTCATAAATATAATTTCATGGATATCCAATCATTAAACTAATTTATGTTATTTTCAGTGACAATAGAAATCCAAGGATCTCGAAAGAGAGAACAAAGTATTCAAACCATCTACTGCAATGTACTAACTTGAAGGAACCTATTTAAAAAGAAGAGGTTTCTAGAATGCTGGTAACCTTGACTAGCAGTATATTTTAGTTGATCTATGTTGTCAAATAACTTGTTTTCCTCTGATTTTCCGGGCTGTTGTACTCATTGTAATGGGTGGTTATGGAACATTTCTTGGATTTCGGATAAGATTGTCAAAGGATGCAGTGAGTCGTTTGTTTACAAATTAAATTATCATGGTGATAAAAATTTCTGTAGAACATCAACAGGTTTATTTGCAATGATTTGATATAAAATGCATTAAGAATTTAACTTTTATGGATGATTATTGGAAAGAACTTAATGCTTTTATGGATAATCACCTAGGGCATTGCATTTATGTTCCAGTAGATTTCTTATCTTCCTTCTGTTAACCAAATCTTCTATAGTTACATGACTTCTGGCCAGAGTTGCATGTAGATGAGTTCTTGTACAATAAAACATGTCTTGAGATGACTGTGGATAGGTCATAAAACTCAGAAATGGTGGGTCATGCACCACACGAACATTTAAACATCTCATGATTGAAGTCGGGTAAAAATCTATCATTCAGGCTGGGTGTGCCAGTCTACACTGATCCTCAGAATGACTTCATTACGTGAGACTCGTAATGAAAGAAAAACTGGTCAACTGACTGGATCCAAACTGTAACATGAAAAGGAGATTTTTCTTATGAGCTACATTTATCCAATTACATATCTCAGTCCACTGTCTTATGAAGTTCATCTTTCTTTAGAATATACAGAGTTATTTCTAGTGCTTTCTGCATCTACTTAATTATATTGTTGAAGGACTCAAGGCCAAAGATCTGCATCCAGAGCTCCTTGGTGGCATGTTTTTCTTCTTTTTGCTTTTGGTGCTACTGGTGGAACAACTTCTTTGCTCACTTACTAACAAACCCATTTTTGAGAGGTACCTAAAAACTGTGTCCTTATGAAATATGAACATGTTAAGTATTATTCTCATCTTTCCGAATTATTGCCTGACTTTTCTTCCTTTCTTCCTTTTACTTCCATGATTTATGTAAAGCAGGGCTGTAATACATCTGTTGAAAACTATCTTCTTTTATTCCGAGTGCATTATCCTTGACATTTGGAGCTATTACTTCAGTCATAATATCATGTATACTAATTTAATAATATCTGATCTTGCAGTCTTCATGCTGTCAGCGGTTTCATCAGTCTTACCCTGCTGACTGTTCAATCCATTTTACCAGCCCTATTTGAGGTAGAGATTTTGACAAGTCAAAGGATACCATGTGTTTTTCCCCCAGCTATAGATGTTAAAGTTGGATTCAAATGCCATAGCATGAACTATTATCTGTTTTCTATACGAAATGTAAGTGTTGGATATCGGATGTTTAGAAGATCATAGCATTTATTTATCTCACTTGGAGTACAATATACACTTCAAGATATAACACATATATAACGAAAACTCTGGAGGATGGTTGGAATTCAATGTTCTACATCCTCATAAAGGATGTCCTAAAGGAAAGGAAAAAAAGATGATGGCAGGGACAGCCCAAAAATATAAAAACACTGGAAAGCAAAACTTCAAAGAATTGCACATGTGAAGGGAGCATCTCTTGATTTTCTTCTTGACTTTCATGTGCATCACACATCCCAAACACTAGTCTTTCTAAAGGAAAAGGATATATCACATAAGAAACATGCTTAGTTTTCTTCTTCTTGAGGGGGTTATCCCCCACCCGGCTACACCAGTGTAGGCATAAATTGTTAGATATTAATTCAATTATTTGGTGTTGGTCGCCCAATGCCATTGATTACTTGTGGCACAATTCTTTCCAATTTCATATTGATGCTAAATGGTCAATAATTTTTCATGGCACAATGTCTAATAGTTTAGGTGGTTAATTCTTTAGATACTGCCGCGGTTACAATTTAGGATCTTATCCAAAATGGCTAGCCGGAGGTATTATTTGGATTTCTTGATCCTATATAAGTATTCAAGATCTACCTAGCGAATAATCGATGTGGGACTAAACATACGCCCGCCCGGGTTCTTACATACTCTTCCCGTTCAAGTTCTGATGTCCTTGTCAGGCTAAGGGTTTAAATTCATTCAAATCTAATCACAAATATCATGATCGGTCCGTGGTCAGTCCCAATAGATCCGTGCTACTGTGTCCTCTAGTTCACATAGGTTATGGGCCGGGTCCGTTCTGATACCATTTGTAACAATCTAGGATCTTACCCAAAATGACTGGCCGGAAGGTATTATTTGGGTTCCTTGATCCTGTATAAGTATCCAAGATCTACCTAACAAATTGATATGAGACTAAACACACGCCCGCACAGTCCTCACAGCCATCAATGATACACTCTCGTTGCTATTTTACTTTGGTCTTTGTAGGACATGCAGTATATACTCACACTGTGATTCAGGATCATACTGTATAACTTTATGTATGATTTTTTTTTTAAAAAAAAATTGTGTTGTTAATCTGAATAAAAGGATTATGAGTTTAAGTTCTTTCTCTTCATCTGCAGGAAAATCCAGGAATGAGGACTGTACATGGCCTCAGTTTTTGACCATTAGTCTCACGCTAATGGTTTCTCGAAAAATCCGAAAGCAATGTTCTGTTTCCTCGAAGGAGATCCATCGTTGCATCAGTTTTGGTATGAACAGTTCTTCAGTATTAGCATGCACATCATTTTATTTAACTTGCAAAACTAAGGCTATAAAATAAATGCTTATCTAATTACTGAAATTAATTCTAGGGTAGGTAATGTAACTTCAATATATATTACCTTTGTGATGAGAACAACAATAGGAAATTATTTTGATTTTGCAGAAATAGTGAGTTAAATTATTACTGCAAGTTTATTGCTTATCTATCTTTACCCAACATATGAATGAAATGGGATACATCACAATCGAGTAGTTGCAAAGGCATGGTAGATTGTCTTCATGATGAATGAAATGGGAGTCTATGATTTTTTTACCCATTCGACGTGTATCATAAATTTATCTGCAATCAGAAATTTAAGCCTACCAGAAATATGCAATGAAGACAACGAGAGGGATGACCAAGGTGAGTCTGCCAAATGGTAAATGGCAACATATGCTGCATGAACTTTTATTGGAGCTGACCCCAGGGAAATAATGTAAAGGCTATCCTTGAAGCATGCTACTCTACCAAGGTGGTAGCCTGGTGGTAAGGGGGCTTGTGTTAGCAATATATCTCCTAACTAAATAAATAAATCTATAAATTCAATTAATAAAAATCTTAAAGGAAATAATATACATGCATATCATTCGGCATCCAAATAATTCTATTTTAATACAAAATAAATCTATTCTAGCACAAAATAAATCTATGCATTTAATAAGTTTATATCATAGAATTTCAAATCCTACCAATCTACTAATATTAAATTAAAAATAAAGGTAGAAGAAAGTAGCCTGATTGAAAGCAGGTCGAAGCGCGTAGACGCTGTCCCAAAGAAGTATTTGCCCCCACGTACGGGTCACCCGGCAATCCTTCTCGGAGATACGACGACCCTACAACCTCTTCTTCGGCACGTCTCGGAAGAAGTCAAAACGAACCCGATCGGACTTGCAGATCCAGCAAAGAGCAGTATGAAAAGAATAAAATAAAACTGAATAAAAATGTAAAAATGAAAATCGGAAGTGGCTAAGGAGAAGAAGAATTTTTCCAGAGTTTTTCCACTATTTTTCTATATTTTTTTCGTACCCCAAAAGAGATGAAATTGAGGGGTTTATATAGGGATTTAATCGGGGGCAATATGGTCTTTTCGGCGGACGCGTCCGCGCTCTTCTCGCAAACGTGCGCCAACGGGCGCACGCGTCCCATTTAATGCAAACGAAAACGCCAACGAGCGTTTTCGTTTTCAAACGAGCACGCGGCCGCGGCCGCGGCCGTTTCCAGAATGAAATGCGTAACGCCCGCTGGGCGTTACCTTTTTTTTTTTCCTCTCAAACGCGCACGCGGCCAAATTTCGGGCCGCGTGCGCATTTAAATTTTTCCCAACAATCCCCCACAAAAATTTAAATAATTTTAAAATCAAAATAAAATGCTGGATATCTTATATTATGTAATAGGTGTAGGTACCTTTCGGTTTGAACCTTCACTTAGTGACAATTGATTACATCTGTGGAGCCAAGGTGGTCTTAACCTTGAACCTCGGTCCATGGCTCAGATTAAATCAACAGCACACATAATATAGCCCGATCTGGGTTCTAAGCGGGTTGCGCTATTATGGCCATGCGCAGGTATCTTTCATGTGCTTTTTAGGGAATCGCCCATTTTCCATAATCGCGGCCTCACGACTGCACATATAGGTGAGTCCTAATAAGGAAGCTAGCAAGGAAGCTCCTGCCACTTGGGTCTCGGACTCATTAAGAGTTATACAAACGAACTCATCCTACCGCTTGCTTTTATGAGCACTAGCGCCATAGGGATGAGGAAAACATGAAATAGTGCTCCTCTTAGTCACACTCCGGTTTGTTTCTACCCATTGAACCTTTTAAGGTTGGGTTCCCACCGTGGTGATCTATCTTTATGGGCTAAGCCCCATCCCCCTCGACGACTCTAGAACTACTGTTCTAGACAAGCCTTTAGTAAGCTGATCAGCCAAGTTATTTTCTGATTTAACAAAATTTAAGGCAATAACATTATTTTTCAATTTATATCTTAATGATTTATGACGCACTTTTAAGTGCCTGTTCATTTTTACATTGGCATTTTCTTGGTTGCACTTATCTATTGCAGATTTACAGTCACAATGTAAGGAGACAGGTGGTAAAGGTGACTCATCTACAGGAAGGTCTATTAGTAGATCTCTGAGCCACTCAGCCTCAGTGCTAGTAGTGTCTAAAGCTATCAGTTCAGACTCCATGGTACTCCTAGATATTAAGGTTTGTTTGGTGGATTTCCAAGACACAGCAGCACCTCCTAGGAGAAAGACGTATCCTGTGGTGGATTTAACATCTAAGGTATCGCTGATCCAGTTGGCATCACTATAGCCTTCTAGAACAGCAGGAAACCCACTAAAGTGCAAACTATAGGACTTGGTACCCTTAAGATACCTAAGAATTCTCTCTAATGCTGTCCAGTGATCTCTATTTGGATTAATAGTATATCTACTAAGTCTATTTACAGCATATGCTATGTCTGGCTTGGTGTAGTTTGTTAGGAATCCTAGTGAGCCTATGATTTGAGCATATAGGCTTTGAAGGACAGGAGTTCCTAAGTTTTTCTTAAGATGAGTAGAGGGATCAAATGGAGTAGAGACAGGCTGACAATCGGAATAATTAAATTTATTAAGTATCTTGTCAACATAATGACTTTGGGATAACTCAATACTTTTTGCACTTCTAATTATTTTGGTATTTAAAATTAAGTCAGCTTGTCCCAAGTCTTTCATATCAAATTTATGACTTAAAAATTGTTTTACTTCATCAATTATCTGAAGATCTGTCCCAAAGATCAGTATATCATCTACATAAAGGCACAAGATCACAAATTTGTGTCCAACTCTCTTATGATATACACATTCGTCTGTGCTATTGATTTCAAATCCAAATGTCATTATGGTTTCATCAAATTTCAAGTGCCATTGCTTGGGTGCTTGTTTAAGACCATAAAGAGATCTGACTAGTCTGCAAACTTTATTTTCTTGGCCTGAGATTTTAAATCCCTCTGGCTGGTCCATATAAATTTCTTCATTTAAGTCTCCATTTAGAAAAGCTGTCTTAACATCCATCTGATGAATCACTAATTTATGAATGGAGGCTAATGCTATAAGGACCCTAATAGTAGTAATCCTAGCTACAGGTGCATAAACATCAAAGAAATCTACACCAGGTCTCTGAGTAAAACCCTTGGCAACTAATCTAGCCTTAAATTTATCTACAGAGCCATCAGGCCTAAGTTTCTTCTTAAAGATCCATTTGCATCCTATTGTTTTACAACCAGGAGGAAGATCAGTCAATTCCCAAGTATGGTTTTGGATAATTGATTGCATCTCATTATCCACAGCTTCTCTCCAAAAAGGTGAATCCAAAAATTTCATTGCGTCCTCAAAGGTAGTTGGAGAGTCTTCTATTAGGAAGGTATAAAAATCATCTCCAAATATTTTCTCTACCCTGGATCTTTTACTCCTCCTAGGTTCTGCTTCTACTTCTATTTCTCTTGTCCTTATTCTACTAGAGCTACTAGCTATACCGCTATTTACTCTAGTCTTAAGTGGAAAGGTGTCTTCAAAATATGTTGCATCTCTAGCTTCTATGATAGTGTTGTTACTAATATCATTTACTTCTGAACTTATCACCAGAAATCTATTGGCATTACTATTGGCTGCATAACCTATGAATATGGCATCCACTGTTTTAGGGCCTATTTTCTTTCTCTTAAAATCAGGTATTTTTACTTTTGCCAAGCACCCCCACACTTTTAAATAGCTAAGATTAGGTTTTCTATGTTTCCAAACTTCATATGGTGTTAGATCATTATTTTTAGAGGGAATCCTATTAAGGATATAACAAGCTGAAACTAAAGCTTCCCCCCACAAATTCTCTGGTACTCCTGAGCTTATAAGCATGGAGTTAACCATATCCATTAAAGTCCTATTCTTTCTTTCTGCTACTCCATTTGATTGGGGAGAATAGGGAGTAGTCACTTCATGAATGATTCCATGATCTTCACAAAATTGAGTTATATCATTGGATGTATATTCACCTCCCCGATCTGATCTCAAAATTTTAATTTTCTTTTCTTGTTGGTTCTCAGCTTCGATCTTAAATATTTTAAATTTGCTGAGCACCTCATCCTTGGTTTTAATTAGATAGATATAACAGAATTTGGATAGATCATCTATGAAGGTCACAAAATATTTGTTACCTCCTCTAGAAGTTCTACTAGAGTCACAAACATCACTATGGATCAACTCTAATAGATCTGAATCCCTATTAACGGATTTAAAAGGCTTCCTGGGGAGTTTAGCTTCTACACAAATTTGACATTTCTCATGGTTCTTAAGATCACTTTTTGGTATTAGATTTAGGTTCATAAGTTGCTTAATTGAATTATAATTTACATGACCTAATCTAGCATGCCAAATAGAAGGGGGTTCTATATTCATAATCAAATGATTTTCATTTATTAAAGGAGCTATTACATTCAACTTGAACAATCCTTCACTAAGGAATCCTTTTTCAATAAACATTACACCATGAGAAATTACAACCTTATTGGACTCAAAAACAAGACGAAAGCCTTGCTGGACAAGCAAGGAACCACTAATGAGATTTCTCCTAACAACTGGAACATGTTGGACGCCGTGCAGGGACAGGACTTTTCCAGATGTAAGCTTTAAGTCCACACGTCCTACTCCTAACACACGCGCCTCCGAGCTGTTTGCCATGATCACAGCTCCTCCACTTGAGATCTGGTAAGAAGAAAACCAGGAACGATCCGAACAAATATGAATACCAGCTCCGGTATCAATCCACCAATCTAGTGATTGTAAAGTCATGTTAACTTCAGGAGTGAAGGAAACAGACCTGAAAGCTGTCTCAGAGGAGCCAGCGCCGGAAGTCACCATGTTGACTTGAGCACTGGATGTGTGTGGACCCTTCTTCTTAGATTGAAGAGGTGCAGTCTTCTTATAGAAGCACTGTGGAGACAAATGGTTGGTCCGACCACACACATAACAGAAACGAGCACCACCTTCCTCTTTCTTCTTCTTCTGCTCCTGGGATTGAATAGGCTTCCCATTGTAGTGGTGGTTAGGGTTTCTAGGGTTGTAGGGTTTCTTCTTGAAATTCTTACGGAAGGGTCGGTTCTGATTTTTCTTAGGAGGAGCTTCTACATTATATGCATTATTTTTAGGTCCAGTAGAGGTATTATTTCTAAGCCTATGCTGCTCTTCAATCCTAATGGAGTTTAAGACTTGGGTTAGGGTGAGAATTCCTTGGGTATGGCTCAGGGTCTTAGCAAAATCAGACCAGGAAGTAGGTAGTTTATCTATCAAACAGGCTACCTGGAATGATTCATCCAAATTGGTTCCATTAGCCCTAAGCTGGTGGATCAGGGTTTCAAATTCATGAATTTGGTCATTCATAGGCTTTGAGTCCACCATCCTAAACTTATTGAAATCGGAGGCCTTGAACCTCTTTACCCCAGCATCATCAAGACCATATTTGCTATCTAGGGTGTCCCAGAGTTCTTTGGCACTCTTGGCTGTGTAATAGATATTATACAGCCTCTCAGAAAGAGCACCTAGGATTCTATGGATACAATGATAATCTATCTCATCAGGTGTCCTAGAGGGTGTGCTAGTGGAGGCAGAATGTTCAGTGTTGGAAGAGGTAGTTGGGTTGGATCCGTTATCAACTTCGGTCGTACTTTCACCTATGGCTGAGATTAACCCTAATGTGGTGAGCCAGAACCGCATTTGGTTCTGCCACCTCCTAAAGTTATGGCCATCAAATTTTTCAGGTTTGGCACTAAGATGGTCACTAGTGTTTGAGGCCATAGGATCAGGGTTACAGAATTGTGACAGAAACCTGATTGAAGGCAAAAAATCTATGTCAAAAGATTGCACTAATATTTATATTGAACTTTGGATGTCTAATTGATATATCTAAAAACTAATAGCCAGATCAGCTCCAGATCGGTAGTGGAGCACTAGGCTCACTTAAGTACCAGCCTTTCTTAGGCACGTATGCCTTTTTGACAAGCTTTTCTTAGACACTATTAGTTAGTGGATATAATCATTAGAAATCACACAAATTCAATATTTAAAATAACCTAAATGCAAATTTAAACGAATTAACTAATTTTTGAATTTTTTTTTTGTTTGACCTTTCCGAATTAGTAACAATTGATTACTAAATTTAATTCTAGCAAAACAATTATTGTAATTGAAATCTAATTTATCAATTCAATAAATTATATATAGTAGAATTGATTTATTTTCTTATTAGAATAATTAATTACTAATTTTGTAGCAAATCAATTATTGTAATTAAGATGTCAATTCGATGAATTAAAAGATTTATTTCTTTATTAGAATAATTGATTAAGATCTAATAAGTCAATTCAATAGATTAATTATTATATATCAACCAATTTCCGAATTTCCCGTTTGAATGGGATCTGGAAATTACTCCTTGAGGAGTCCAAATGGAGGTATAATAAACCTCTTGGAGGTTAACCAAATTATTAACTCTTTAGAATAATTTATTATTAATGATGTGCTAGCAAAAACAATTATTGCAATTAAAATCAAATATGCCACAATTGTAATAAAGAATTTAATTAATTATATATTACTAACAAAAAAACATATACTTCTTTGGATTGTAGCAATATATCTCCTAACTAAATAAATAAATCTATAAATTCAATTAATAAAAATCTTAAAGGAAATAATATACATGCATATCATTCGGCATCCAAATAATTCTATTTTAATACAAAATAAATCTATTCTAGCACAAAATAAATCTATGCATTTAATAAGTTTATATCATAGAATTTCAAATCCTACCAATCTACTAATATTAAATTAAAAATAAAGGTAGAAGAAAGTAGCCTGATTGAAAGCAGGTCGAAGCGCGTAGACGCTGTCCCAAAGAAGTATTTGCCCCCACGTACGGGTCACCCGGCAATCCTTCTCGGAGATACGACGACCCTACAACCTCTTCTTCGGCACGTCTCGGAAGAAGTCAAAACGAACCCGATCGGACTTGCAGATCCAGCAAAGAGCAGTATGAAAAGAATAAAATAAAACTGAATAAAAATGTAAAAATGAAAATCGGAAGTGGCTAAGGAGAAGAAGAATTTTTCCAGAGTTTTTCCACTATTTTTCTATATTTTTTTCGTACCCCAAAAGAGATGAAATTGAGGGGTTTATATAGGGATTTAATCGGGGGCAATATGGTCTTTTCGGCGGACGCGTCCGCGCCTTCCGCGGACGCGTCCGCGCTCTTCTCGCAAACGTGCGCCAACGGGCGCACGCGTCCCATTTAATGCAAACGAAAACGCCAACGAGCGTTTTCGTTTTCAAACGAGCACGCGGCCGCGGCTGCGGCCGTTTCCAGAATGAAATGCGTAACGCCCGCTGGGCGTTACCTTTTTTTTTTCCTCTCAAACGCGCACACGGCCAAATTTCGGGCCACGTGCGCATTTAAATTTTTCCCAACAGCTTGGACTCCACCCGAGTTGTCCAGATTCGAACGCACGGGCGTCGATTAAATCAGGGGACCGCATGACTCTGTGTGGATTTGCTTTCCTTCCATCAGTACTGAGGTGGCGCTGGGGTGACGTACTCACACGTGGATGGCCCAGTGGAGTTTTCCATGAGTTGGGGAGGGCATGCGGAAACTTGCAACCTACATCTAACATTCTCTGATGAAAGCGGAGCTCAATGGGGCTGCTACGCGGGTGGGGTTCTGCCTCTCCCCCTCCCTTTCTATTTTTCACCAAAATAAAAAAAGCATGCTACTTGTAGAGATAGGGTTGGCAATGCTTAAACAATGTAACTTGATTCAACCTATTGTAAATAAGGTTAGGTTATTTGTTTAATAAAATAGTTAGATTTAGATTTTTGATCTATTTAATAGATAAGTCGGATTTAGATTGATAGATTCTTATCGATATATCCAACCTAAGCTGTATCGTGCCCAACTCTTACTCATTGCCCTCTCTGAGTTGAGATGCCCCGTGTGCAATACTTCACCACATGGCTCAAGGGCAAAAATTCAAAGAATATTATTTTTGGTAGATTGAGGGATGAATAAAAGGTTTTTGGGTAATGTTAGGAAAAAGCAAAAGTATTCCTAATAGGAAATTGACATTGTGAGGAAGAAAGAGAAAAAATAGCCAATGCGGTGATGGGCAGGGATTTACCATCACCAAGAAGGAATCATATGGCTTGTAGCACCGGAGTCAGGAATCCACTCACAATACTTGGCATTTAAAAACTTTTATATTCTATTAATGAAATTTAATATTTTAGAAATAAATTTTTGACTTTAAATAAACGAAATTTGTGAGTGGCCAACGCCGGCGCTTGCTACCTTTTCATAGGGGCCTAAGCTTGAGTAATCATGGCATGATCAAGCCTGACATCATTAATTAGGGTGGTGATTTGACCCATCAATTTGATTTATTCATGCATTTTAAGCAGATTTTGATTATAAATGGGCCAACTCATTTAGACCGTTTATTAAATAAGTTAAATTCAGATATAGATCTTTGATTTGTTTAATGGATTATAATCCGATTCATCTAACTTATTTAAAATTTGCTTAACTTGTTTCTGACCTATTTAACTTGACTTGCTAAACTTGTTTAACCTATTTAAAGCTATTTAATCTGTTAAAAATCTATTTAATCTATTTAACATGACTTAACTTATTTAATAAATGAGTTATATGGATTGAGTCGAATTACTTGTTTAATAAATAGACCGGATGCAGATTTGAAATTTTAACCAGTTTAATAAATAGAACGGGTTCATGTTTATAAATTTTTGACCCGATCTATGATCCGATCCGTATTTGATCCAACCCGATTCGATTGCCATCTCTTTCACATCATTCTATCTAGCGTAAATATTCTTGCTACACGATCCAGACAGCTGGAAACATTATAGCCTGCACTGCATGCACCAGCATAGCCATGCATGCCAGCAATCACCAAGGCGCATTTCTACAAGTCAATCAAGACAAGCGCATGATGAATGAAACCAACAGTAGTGCGCTTTGGTGGTTGGTGGCGTACGCAGCCATATGGTGCTTACCGTGTAGGGAATAATTTCTGAAGCGGCAGGGCCTCATCCTGTTAGTACTGCTACAACGTAATCTGATCTCACTAAGAGCAAGTAGATCACTAACCTTTACGGCTCGGGGTTTTCATTCAGAGAAATCGCCATATCGACTGATCTATTTACTTTCGGATAAGCGCAGAGCTGTTGATTAAACTACTCCTAGGAGCTGGTGAAACTAAAGCTATTGCAGAAACTGCGATGAATGTGGGAGTGCCTTGCTCGGTTTGGTCAGTTTAGAATATGGAGCCCGTAGATGAAGCAGTCGTTGATATCGATGAGAGACAGGCGTTTGGCGTTGGATTTACAGCCGCCAGAAGACCCAATGACAACTTAAATGGGTGTCAAACAAGCACATGCACCGGTTAATCTTGGTTTAGCTTTCCTGGGAAACCGGGCTTGTCGATCCCTAGATATAACGTGCCACGGTTATAAGTTGCTAGTACTTCATAAGTTTTTGATGTTATCCCTTTTTTTTGTTTTTGGTGAAAGACGGCAATTCATATAGCTCTAACGTGAGTACATCCTGCCAAATCAGAAGAAAGCAAAAAATACAAATCGAGTAGAAGCTCAACTATGGATATCCAACATAACTCCCCGGAATGCCGTGCAACATAGAAGGCGACCCAGTCTGCTGCCCTGTTCACCTCCCGGAAAACGTGTACTGCTTGAAACTCATCCATCTCCATAGCCAGCCTGCGGGTCTTCCGAATAAGTGGGTGACCATCTCCATACCTATCCGCCCCCCCGGATCCAAGCTATCACAATAGAAGAATCCCCCTCAAGATACATCCGCCCGGCCCCGAGCACCCGCCTCGCATAGGATATGCCAGCCCAGGCTGCCCACATTTCTGCTCCCGCAACCGTGAGGCCTGTTGTGCCCCGGCCACCCGATGCAATCAACCTCCCAAAATGGTTTCTGATAACAAAACCAACCCCTCCTGACCTCCCATCCCTCGTCACACTACCATCGAAATTCACTTTGAGATAACCAAGGGGTGGGGGTACCCAAGAAACAACGGCAAATCTCGGCGTTGAAACAGCACTGCGAATACCCCAGATGTCCCTAGTCGTCCCAAGTGAAGACAAGGCCATACAAGAAAGGACCTCCTCGGCCTGAAGCACAACTCTCTCCACAACCATCTTCGCCGAGAGCCTCCTTCCCTCAAACAGTCGTGCATTCCGGTCCAACCAAATATGGTAAGCCAGATATGCTCTAAGTATCCCAGCCTCCGCGAGCATAGGACTCCGCACCAAGGCTCGCAGCAAGTGCAACAAATCCTGTGCTGTCTCTACTGAGTGGTGGATAGGGACGAGAGACCGCCTCCAAATCTCCCTCGCCCTAGGGCAATGTAGCAAAACATGTCGAATAGTCTCCTCTGTATCCGGACAGACCTCGCACCCCTGAGGGACCCGAATACCCTGCCTGACTAGCACACTCCTGGTGGGGAGGCATCCCCAAGCTACCTTCCAAATAAAAAGCGCCACCCGCGGGTGAATCCGCATCCGCCAGATCCATCCTCCCTCAATCCGTCTTGCTGGCTCCCCACTAAAAAGAGCCTGTAGATTCCTAGCTCGCACCTGTGATCGGCCCGACAGCGCCCAGACCAGCCTGTCAGACTCCCCCTGAAATGGCACCGGAGGCCCAAAATCATCTCAGTCAACTTACCCCAAACGCCTCTCGAATCAACCCCTCCCTCCACCTGCCCTCCTCTGGGTCCAACAAGTCGCTAACCCTCTGGCCTGCTAAGCGCACCGAGTCCACCATGGTCGGCAAACGCCTGATCGGCACTGCAGTCACCCAACAGTCCTCCAAGACATCAATGGAGCGGCCGTCACTAATAGCCCATCTGATCTCCGATAGGACCACCCCTGCTCCGGCACACATCTCCCTCCATACCGGAGAGTGGTGGCGGGCAGCTCTCACTCCGGGCACCAAAATCCCATATTTGGCCCTCATTAGTGAGGACCACATACTGTCGGGCTCCATGACATATCTAGCAACATGGCGGGCCGCAAGAGCCTCCCTCCGCACCAGCAAAGACTGCACCCCCAGGCCACCGCATCTGGTAGGCTGGCACACCACCTCCCATGCAACAGATGAATACCACATTTACTGCCTTGCCTACCCTAGATAAAGTTCCTAACTAGCTGCTCAATATTCCTCAGGACCGACACTGGAATGAGGGAATGGGAAAGTAAATAAATAGGGATCGAGGAGAGAACTGACCGAACCAGAATGATCCTCCCCATCATAGATAGAGAATGCATCTGCCAACCCTCCATCCTCTGCCTGATGCTAGCCTCCAAATAGGAGCAATCTCTCCCACGTAACTGCCGGCCAGAAAGCGAAACCTCCAAATATCTCATTGTGCCATCCTGCTCGCCTACCCCCAAGTTTTCCCTAATAGAATGTCTCACCTCCTATCTGGTCGACGGGCTGAAGCACATTGCAGATTTCGAGAAATTAACCTGTTGACCAGACATAGCATAGTAGTCCCGAAGAACTCTACCAAGAACCAAAGCATCCCGGCAAGTCGCTCGGGCTAGCAGCAAACAGTCATCCGCAAAGAGCAAATGTGAGATCGACGGGGCATCCAACACTAGCCTGTAAGCCTCCAGCTCCTGGGCGAGCACAGTCTGACGCAGAGCTCTGGATAATGTATTCGCACATATAATAAACAGATAAGGGGATAGGGGACACCCCTGTCGTAGCCCTCCCGTAGACACAAAGTAGCGAGAAGGCGTGCCATTCACCAGGATGGCAAAAGAAGGAGCCCTGACACAACCCATGATCCACTGAATCCATGCCCCAGGAAAATCAAACCCCAGCAGAGACTGGTGTACAAACTCTCATCGCATCCTATTATAGGCCCGCTCCATATCTAGTTTGACTCCCATCAAGCTTTTCCTCATCGGGGCCTTCTCCAAATCAAACATAAACTCCTGGGCTATCATAACATTGTCGGATATGCTTCGACCCCCTATGAAAGCACCCTGCTTCGAACTAATCAACCTCAGAAGAACGTCCCGTAACCTGACGGCTAGGATCTTCGCCGTAGCCTTGTACAAAGTGGTGCACAGGCTAATTGGTCGAAAGTGACCCGGCTCAGAGGCATCCAGCCGTTTCGGTATCAGGGTAATGAAGGTCCGCTGCCAATCCGAAGACATCACTGCCGTAGTAAAAAACTGCTGTATGGCCGCCATCACGTCCTGTCCCACTATCATCCAGTACCTCCGAAAGAAAAACGGTGGAAAGCCATCCGATCATGGCGCTTTGTCCCCCTCAAGAGACCAGACCGTCTTCTGAATCTCCTCCACCGAGACCGGTCTGATCAACACTGCAGCCTCCTCCTCCGACACCCTCACCATCGGCGTCGGCAGCTCCGCTCGGCCCCCCTCTCCACACTGCTCCGTCCATCTCACTCTGAAGAAACACTCCACAATTCTCCGGATCATAACCGGGTCATCTGATAACTGGCCATCCTCACTCCTGATGACTCTGATCCTGTTCTGGTTCCTCCTGATTACCGTCGTCTGATGAAAGAACTTGATGTTATCCTTTAGATCTTTCAACCCTTCCTACAAGATCTATCGGGTCCCTGGCGGGTTGCAAAAGAAAGACAGCAAGGACAACCTCATCAGAAGATTTAGAGTAGAATTTGAAAGGCCAAGAAGGAAATGTAAATGAATTGATACGACCATAAGTTGTGTGTCACCCACTAGTTGTTTTTAAACTCTCGAGAATTCCCCGTTCAGACCTGATCTCACCCTGGTTTTTCGCTTGTAGGGAACCTTTAAACTTAGAAGGCAAATCGTCGTTCTTCTGAGTGCCCGTTACGGGCATTCCTGGGGACTCGGGTCACCGTTGATCTGTAACACTTTCAACGGAGTTTTCGTGGTGATCACATCGTCATCACGTTTCCCTGACGCCTCCATTAATAGTTCTTTAGAAAACATGGGCAACTCTCTTTTGCATGATATATATATGGGTATCACGTCATTGTATTCTTTGCACTAGCGATGTCCTTATTTCAATGATCTTAGCCAAATGATCTCCTTGGATTCTACTATATTGATGCCTTACTTGATCTCTCCAAAAAAGGGTGGGCATGTTAATGGAACCAAATAAATAATTCAACCTTATTAAACCTGGAAAGGAGTATTAAAAACTTAGATCAGGACGGAAGCCAACTGAAAGCCTGCTCGACGGGCCCTAAGTGTTTGTTCATTGCACCGTAGCTTCCAAACTAATGGGATGGTCCCTTCCCCTCCATGCTTAAGTCATCTCTCTGATGCTCTCCAAAGCAAGTACAACGCACATGCATGCAATGGATCACGTACGATTGCCAGATCCTATAAACACCATGCATCCCCACCTCTCCTTGTGCTCACCGATCTCTTTCTCATGGCCAAGCCCAATCACATCCCATTCTTCCTCCTGGCCTTCCTCCTCGTGTGCGATCCCTCCTCAATTCTCTTCAGCCGCGGCCAGCTCTTGCCCATAGTTGATGAACCAACAAGAGACAACATTAGCAAGGTTCCTATCTACATTGTCCACGTACTAAAGCCCGATGGCACCGACTTCCTCTCCGCTGAAGAGCAGGAAAACTGGTACAAGTCCTTCCTGCCCTCCACCCGCCTAGAAACTGGCGAGCCGCGGTTGGTCTACTCCTACACTCATGTGATGAGCGGATTCGCCGCGAGGCTAACCCCTGAGGAAGTCCGTGCCATGGAAGACATGGAGGGGTTCTTGCACGCCTACCCGGACCAGGAGTTTGAGCTCTTCACGACGTACACGCCGAGCTTGCTGGGGCTAAATGGGTGGCAGAGCCTCTGGCGGAACTCCAGTTACGGCGAAGGCGTGATCGTCGGGGTGATCGACAGCGGGATCCACCCCACCCACCTTTCATTCCAAGACAACGGAATGCCACCCCCGCCGCTAAAGTGGAGGGGCAGCTGTTATTTTAGCCGAGGGACCTGCAACAATAAGCTCATCGGGGCCATGGCATTTCGAGGTGGAGCCAACCCCTCGCCACTGGACGACATCGGCCATGGCACGCATGTGGCGAGCACGGTGGCAGGGAGCTTGGTCCCCGATGCCAACGTCCTCGGCCAAGCCTGGGGCAATGCGGTGGGCATCGCACCACGCGCTCACATTGCCGTTTACAAGGTCTTGTTCAATAATGTTGGCTCACAGAGTGATATCCTTGCCGGCATAAACCAAGCCATCGCCGATGGCGTCGATGTGCTCCAAATGTCCCTGGGCTTAGTCTCTCTCCCACTCTTCGAAAGTGTCAATCTAGGCTCTTTTGCAGCCATTCAGCGCGGAATAGTCCCTTGCGCTGCCGCCGGCAACTCGGGCCCGTACAGGAGCGTAATCGCCAACGATGCCCCCTGGGTCCTGACCGTCGGGGCGGCCACCACGGATCGAAGAATCGCAGCCACGGTGAAGCTTGGGGATGGCACGGAATTGAATGGCGAATCTGCTTACCAACCAAGTGGGCTCCTCAACCAAATGCCAATTGTGTATCCGGGAGACAATGGCATTAAGGACTACAAGGAGTGCAAAACACTGTATGGGATCAATGTCAGAGGTGCGATTGTCTTGTGTTGGGGGCAAGCGATTGGAGGAAATGCTGCCATGGGCCAGATAGTTAAGGCTGCCGGAGGGGCCGCCATGATCGTTATGAACGATCAGTTCCAAGCGCTCACCACTGCAGCGGAAACCCACGTCCTTCCGGCAGTCCATGTGAGCTCTCGAAATACTGGGAGGATTCTAAACTACATTTATTCAACACTCACACCGACGGCGACCATTGAATTCAAAGGGACGCTGTTCGGAGTCCGCCGGAACCCGGCGGTCGCTACCTTCTCCTCGAGAGGTCCGAGCTTGGTGAACGGCGGCATTATAAAGCCGGATATAATCGCGCCGGGTGTGAACATTCTTGCTGCATGGCCCGGCAACACCAACACCTTCAATTTCCTCAGCGGCACCTCCATGGCGACGCCGCATGTCTCGGGGATCGTTTCTTTACTCAAGAAGATCCATCCAGGATGGACACCGGCTGCGATCAAGTCGGCGATCATGACGACGGCATACACTCAAGATTTTAATGGGAATTTCATCGCCGACCAATTCCCTGATACCAACCCCCGTAGCAGCTACTTCGCTATGGGTGCGGGGCATGTGAATCCTGCAGCGGCAGCAGATCCAGGCCTTGTTTACGACATCGATGAAAGCGAGTATGTCGCCTATCTCTGTGGCACCGGATTTTCGAATAGACAAGTCACCATTATCGCCGGTCGTCGCATCAACTGTTTTACTCACGTCCAAATGACCGCAGAGCAACTGAACTACCCCTCTATCTCGCTGGCTCTAGGAGCCGGTGCAACAACGATCGTTAACAGGACGGTGACGAACGTAGGAGAGGCCAACTCGGTTTACTCGGTGCAGATTGATGAGCCTAGTGGTGCAGCAGTTGATGTTTCTACTAATCAGCTGTCTTTCTCTTATGTGGGTGAGAAGCAGAGCTATCTTATCCGGTTTAGAGCCAGAAACACCACTCCAACACCTGGTTCGGTCACCGAAGGACAGCTTTCATGGGTTTCAAACGAGCACGTTGTAAGAAGTCCCATCGCCGTCACCTTCGCATGACAAACAGCTTGGCCCCTGGCAAGTATCCTATGTGTGCGGACGGAAAAGCAATCATGCTTCTCATTGTATGCTAATAAATAAATAAACAAATATCACCATTGATGGCCTTTCAAATTATTTAAAAGTATTTATTCTTTCGAGGTTAGATTTTTTTTTTGGTGCTTCCTGCACCGTAGAGTGCTGTTAAATTCGAGATGGCCGCCGCATCACCTAGGGAGATGGATATGGCTGTTAAACGAGATGCGGTGGGTCACTTTGCGTTGCATGCCATACACGGCGTGTGGCTTTTGGATGTTTGGCAATTGGCCATCCGTGATTGGATTACATGGCAGCCATCTAGAGCTGTACATCTTTCTGATGTGCAAAACACGTACCATAGAGCATTTTGATTCTTTATCGAAGCAATATGGTTTTCAAATTGTTAAAAAATTATAGTGAAAGTGGAGCCTGCTTTAGCAGAGCTGGAAGTCGATGAAATGTAGGTTACAAGGGAAAGTCTAATGCAGCGACACTGCAGAGGGCTGTGCAGTATGGCTGCCATTAAAAGATAAAGGGTGATTAAAAAAAAAAAAAAAAAAGTCTACAAGAGCATGCCTATCGTACATCGTTTGATAGTCATTCATCTTTTAATGATAGCTATTTAAAAATGTACAGCACTGCGGTGCACGAGCTGCACTATATAAGATCCTAGTGGAAGTCTCCGAAGGAGGAGGAAAGAATATCAGCTAGGATAATTCAAAACAAAAGATCAACAAGTAGTGACTAGCCCAAAATAAGGTGAAAAGTGGTAGCTAGGTTCGCTTGTCTTCACGGAAGGTGGGTAGTGTTGGGGGAAAAATCCCAAGTCATACCGCCACGGAGGCGCTCGGCCAAAAAGCGCCGACCGAAAAGGCGCTCGGCCAAAGAGTGCCGACCAGAGAGCACCAACCAGAGGGGTGCTCGGCTAGAGAGCGCCGATCCGAAAAAATGCTCGGCTCAAGAGTGCCGACCGGAGCGCCAAGAGGCGCTCGGACCAACCAACACAACCAAGTAGGGATGCTCGGCTAGAAAGAGCCGACCAGAGGACACCGACCAGAAAAGCGCTCGATTAGAGGGCGCTGACTAGAGAGGAAAGAGCGCGAAATAAAGGCGCTCGGCTAGAAGGCGCTCGACCAAAGGGCGCCGACCAGAAGCATTAGAAGCGACCCCGCCACAGGGCGCCCCATTGGGCGACCAGCTCGGCTCGGCACCCCTGCCGAGCCGATTGCCTTGACCAAATGTTCAACTCCTGCCTAACCTCCTGAGGGACCTGACAACTCCACTACAACCTGCCGCTATCTCCAAGCCATCAAGGCATAAGATCTCCGCAGGTATTTGGCACGACCTGCCATTAATGCATGAGACCCCCTCAAGTCTCCGATGCACTCAGTCATTTAATGAACACGGCTCAAGACGATCTCCGGATCACTGAACCATCAAAGCGTATGGCTCTCCCTGACCGCCGGTTCACTTGGTAATAAATGCACTTACTATCCATGGACCTCGGGCCTACCATGGCCGGCGGTTCAACCACTCCAACAGGTCCGATCGACCGTGACAACTTCCTGGTTCCGGTCTGATTCGGCCTTATTTTCCACTACGCCATTAATGGGCCAAATCGTGCCCAATTATTATAAAAGAGAACAAACTCCCTGTCACCTCCCGGGCAACATAAAATCCTTCTATAAAAGGGAGCCTGGGAGGAAAGAAGGGGGGGACCGGGAACACAAGAAAACAGCACAGACACAATTGAGCACAATATTCTCTTCATCTTCTCCACATATCTCTTCCTTGCTCTCTCCACATATTTGCCCCCTCTGACTTAAGCATCGGAGGGCCGGCGCCGGGGAGCCCGGCCACCGGCTTTTTTGCAGGACAGGACAGGACGCACTCTCCCTCACTCGTTCACCCTCCAGGAGGACGCAGCCGGCCGGCGCACCGCCGTCCGCCCTCCCTGCGGCGGAGCTCCTCCTCCCCTGGCTCCGTGGCGGCCCCCGGGTCCAATTTCCAGCAACAGTTGGCGCTAGAGGAAGGGCCCGAGTCGCTGCCATGAAGCTAAGAAGCAAAGGGGCTTCCAACGCCTCTCGACGTCCTCCACCCAGTCCTGAACATTCTGTCCAAAACTCACCACCTCCGGCCGAGTCAGCACCTCAAGTTCGGCCGGAGCAGTTTGATGCCCTGGTGCGACAGGTGCAGGCCTTGGCCACCACTGTCCAAAACCTGCAACCTAGGGGCATCCCAACGGCATCACCTCCTTCGGCTCCAGTTCAACCGGAGCCTCCTACAAGCGGACTTCCCCTTCGAGGTCAGGACTCTCAAGTCCAGGCCTCCCTCTGGATAGAGCACCCAGTCAGAGGCCACGGAGGCTGGCCACAACCTTCAGAAGCTGAGTCGGTTCCGGGGCAACCTGCACCCGAACGAACCGCTGCAGCGATCCTCCAGAATGACGAACTCGACAAGAAGGTCGAGAAGCTGGAGCGCCAGATCCAGGCACTCCACGGGAGAAAATCAGGATGTGACGGCGACTTCGAGTTCACTACGAAGTCACCCTTCTCCCCGGAGATCGAAGATGAACCGGTTCCGCTACGGTTCAAGATGCCCCAGGTGGAGCCTTACAACGGCAAGGCTGATCCCCTTGACCACCTGGAAAGCTACCGGGTCTTAATGGCCCTACAAGGAGCCTCGGAGGCCATGATGTGCAAGGCTTTTCCGGCGACACTCCGAGGACCAGCCCGACTGTGGTTTACCGGGCTGAAGCCGAATACTGTCTCCTCCTTTGAGCAGCTCGGCAGACAGTTTGCTGGCAATTTTGCCGCCAGCCAGCCCCAGCGGCGGACATCCGACTCCCTCCTTGATGTCAAACAAAAGGAGGGAGAATCCTTCAAGGAGTATTTGGACCGGTTCACCGCCGCAACATGGGAGGTCCGGGAGCTTGACCAGTCAATCGCAATGTCAGCACTGAAGACTGGAGCCCGGTCCTACAAGTTCCTCTTCTCGATCGAAAAGAATTTTCCTGTGGACCTCCCCGAAATGCTCGCCCGGGCGCGGAAGTACGCCAAGGCTGAGGAAGCCGTGGCCGTTAGGCGGGGCGGGACCGAGCAGAACCCCAGAAAGAGACGCCGCGAGGAGCGCGGCCAGCCCAGAAGCCCGTCTCCGCGACGAGCCAAGAATCCGCCCCGCCCGAAGAGTCCACCCCGGTTGAGGGGACCGCCACAGCAGAGGTCACCACTCCGCCCGAAGTTCCAACTGCGGGCCCATGCACCCGAGGAGAGGTATGAAAAATACACTCCCCTCAATGCTCCTCGGGCTGAAATCCTCATGGAGATCGAGGGTCGGGATCGCATCCGGCTCCCACCTCCGAAACAAGATACCAGAATCCGTCGTGATTCCCGGAAGTATTGCCGTTTCCACCGGGATCACGGCCATGATACTGAGGATTGTTATCAGCTCCGAAACGAGATCGAAGCACTCATCCGCCGAGGGGTGCTCGATCGGTTTGTGCAAGGCCGGCGTGAAGAGAAGAAGCCAGCCGAAGGAGCCACACGGCCTGAAGGTTCAAATGCCAATAGGCCCATCGCCGGCGTCATCAACACCATCCAAGGCGGGGCCTCGGTTGGAGAAACTTCAGGAGAAGGAATCTCCTCAAAGCGCCTGCGCGCCTCTGAAGCCATCTCCTTTTCAGATGATGATCTAGAGGGAGTCGAAACTCCCCATGATGATGCCATGGTCATCTCCATGATCATAAACAAATTTGATGTAAAGCGTATCTTGGTCGATAATGGAAGCTCGGCGAATGTTTTGTATTATGGTGCCTATTGTAAAATGGGGATGACCAAAGAACAGCTACGGGGGATGAATGCTCCGTTAGTTGGATTTATTGGGGATTCAGTCCCAGTAGAGGGCGAGATTGACCTTCTGGTCACAGCTGGGCTCGCCCCCCGTGAAAGTACCGTGGGGATGAGCTTCCTCGTGATACGCCTTCCCTCAGTCCACAATGCCATCCTCGGAAGGCCAGGCCTCAACGCCCTCCGAGCAGTGGTCTCAACTCACCACTTGCTCATGCGGTTCCCCACCGGCCAGGGAGTCGGCGAAGTTCGAGGAGATCAAATGGTGGCAAGGCGATGCTACCTGGCGACCCACGAGGCAAAGCGACCAGCCGAGGTGCCTGTCCCAGCGACCGACCAGCCCTCGACTAAGATTCTGGAGGCACGGGTCAACCCTCAGAAAGAGCGGGTAGAGCCTGGTGAGTTATTAATTCAAGTTCCTTTACGAGAGATCTCTCCCGGGCTAACCGTGCAGATCGGCTCTGGCCTCAACGAGCATGAGAGGGGTCGCCTCGTCAATTTTCTACAAGACAACATGGATGTCTTCGCATGGTCGCCTGCAGACATGCCGGGGATAGACCCGGAGATCATGGTCCACCGGCTCCAAGTGAAGCCAACCAGCAAGCCCGTGCGACAAAAGAAACGAGGCGCTGCCCCTGAACGACAGCGAGCAGCAGCCGAGGAGGTCGGCAAGCTCCTTGAAGCCGGCTTCATCCGGGAGATATCCTACCCGGAATGGCTCGCCAACGTGGTCCTCGTCAAGAAAGCCAGCGGAAAGTGGCGCATGTGCGTGGACTACACCGACCTGAACAAAGCCTGCCCAAAGGACAGCTTCCCACTCCCCAGCATCGACCAGCTCGTGGACTCCACCTCAGGTCACGAGCTGCTGGCATTTATGGACGCCTTTTCCGGATATAACCAGATCCGCATGGCGCCAGAAGATGAGGAAAAGACAGCCTTCATCACCGACGGGGGAACTTACTGCTACAAAGTGATGCCGTTCGGTTTAAAAAATGCCGGGGCAACTTATCAAAGGCTGGTCAGCCGGATCTTCAAAAACCAGATAGGCCGAAACATGGAGGTCTATGTTGATGATATGCTGGTGAAAAGCAAGGTGGCACAAGACCATATAGCCGACCTCAATGAAGCCTTCTCCATACTCCGAAAGTACCAAATGAAGCTCAATCCAGCCAAATGTGCATTCGGAGTCACCTCCGGCAAATTCCTCGGCTTCATTATTACACAACGGGGAATCGAGGCCAACCCCAAAAAGATCTGAGCCCTCCAAGAGATGACACCTCCTAGGACGGTCAAGGAGGTACAACGGCTCACAGGCCGAGTGGCAGCCCTTGGGAGATTCATCTCCCGCTCGGCCGAGCGCTGCCTTTCATTCTTTACAGCCCTCAAGAAGCCGAAGAACTTTTTGTGGTCAGACGAGTGCCAGCAATCTTTTGAGGAGCTCAAGCATCTACTGGCTTCCCCTCCCCTGCTCACAAAGCCTCAACAGGGAGAGCTGCTTTATCTATATCTAGCCGTCTCCCCTGTAGCAGTAAGCTCGGTCCTGGTCCGAGAGGAGGGTAAACTTCAAAAGCCAGTATATTACACCAGCCGGGTCTTGAGGGACGCCGAGACCCGATACTCCAAGCTGGAGAAGACTGTCTATGCTCTGGTCATCTCAGCTCGGAGGCTCCGACCCTACTTCCAAGCTCATACAGTGGCTGTACTGACCGACCAGCCGGTCAAGCAAATCCTGCAAAGATCAGACCGTGCGGGCCGGATCACTAAATGGGCCGTCGAGCTCGGAGAATTCGACCTCGAGTACTGACCCAGACCGGCGATCAAAGCACAAGCGCTCGCAGACTTTATAGTCGAGTGCACCATACCGGACGAGGCCGAGCCCGAACCTGAGCCACCAACGGTTCTGACCCCGAGTTTGACATGGACTCTGCATGTCGATGGCTCTTCAAACTCGGGAGGTAGCGGAGCGGGACTTATCCTCACCAGCCCGGAAGGGGTGGTCGCTGAGCAAGCCTTGCGCCTCAAGTTTCCTGCTTCCAATAATATGGCGGAGTACGAAGCGCTTGTCGCCGGGCTCAAGCTAGCCAAAGAGCTAGGAGTAAAGGACTTGAAGGCCTTCAGTGATTCTCAGCTCGTCGTCAACCAAATTATGGGCAACTTTGAAGCCAGAGACCCGACCATGCAGAAGTATCTTCAGAAGGTACGGGATCTCGCCTCGACCCTGGACTCTTTTCACATTCAACATGTTATCAGGTCGGAGAATCTCAGGGCCGACCAGCTATCAAAGCTGGCGTCCTCTCGCATGAGCGAGCTTCCCAAGGAGGCAGTACTGGAGTACCTCCAAAAGCCCAGTACAGACGAGCCAGAGCAGACCCTCTGCACTGAGTTCGAGCCGAGCTGGAGGGACGAGCTCATCAACTATCTGCAAGATGAAGTCCTTCCCACTGATGAACAAGAAGCTCGCCGAATAAAGCGCTCCGCCACCCGGTACATACTATACGAGGGAAAGCTCTATCGGAGATCTTTCACATCTCCCCTCCTCAGATGCCTTCGCCCAACGGAGGCTGATTACGCCATGCGCGAGGTCCATGAAGGGATTTGTGGAAATCATCTGGGAGAGCGAGCATTGGCCCATAAAATTCTGCGCCAAGGATATTATTGGCCGACACTCCAGAAGGATGCTATGGACTTTGTCCAAAGATGTGACCGGTGCCAGAGGAACGCCAATGTCCAACGCCGGCCCTCGGCTCCCTTAACTTCAATCAGCTCCCCTTGGCCTTTTGCCCAGTGGGGAATTGACATCCTAGGGCCATTTCCACTGGCCACTGGGCAAAGGAAGTTCCTGGTCGTCTCCATCGACTATTTCACAAAATGGGTGGAAGCCGAGCCCCTTGCCCGGATCACCGAGCAGAAGATGCGGGATTTTGTTTGGAAGTCCATAATCTGCAGATTCGGGCTTTCCCGCATCCTCATCTCTGACAACGGTCGCCAGTTTGACAACATTCACTTCAGAGAATTCTGCTCCGAGCTTGGCATTGACCACCGCTTCACCTCGGTCGCGCACCCTCAGATAAACGGAGAAACCGAGGTAACTAACCGTACTATCTTGCAGGGTCTCAAAGCCAGGCTCGACAAATCCAAAGGACAATGGGTCGAAGACCTATACAATGTCCTGTGGGCTTACCGAACCACGTTCCGCGTCCCCACCGGTGAGACTCCCTTCAACCTGACATACGGGACGGAGGCTGTCATCCCACTGGAGATTGGGATTCCTTCTCCGAGAGTCGAGCATCACGACGCCAGCTCCAACTCTTTGCAGCTCAGAAGCAACCTTGACCTAGTCGAGGAAACGAGGGAGGCCGCCCGAGTTCGTATGGCGAGGTACCAGCAAAAAACAGCTCAGTACTACAACGCCAGGGTCAAAGTCAAATCTTTCAGACCAGGGAACCTTGTCCTCAGAAGAGCTAAGGCCTCCCGACCAACTGAGCAAGGGAAGCTGGCCCCAAACTGGGAAGGACCATACCGAGTCACGCGCATCCGCCGACTCGGAACTTACAAATTGGAGTCTCTAGATGGGACTCCCATTCCGCGGAGCTGGAGCTCTGAAAATCTCTGCGTGTACCACCAGTAGAACCCCAAGGGGTTTATTTCTCCTCCCCTGACCACGGTTGGGATGCCCCGATGTCTCGGGATGATGGGGGACTTACGAGGATTCCCTGAAGATGTTCGTGAGTTCGTGATACGCTCTCCATCGGCCAAAGAGCTCGGCTCGTTCTCCTACCCTGACCACGGTCAGGATGCCCTGTCACAACGGGATGCCCCGATCCGTCGGGATGGCTCGAGACATCGAGATACGGTCTTAAGTGACCGACGAGCTCGGCTCGTCCTCCATCGACTTCCACCGACGAGCTCGGCTCGTGCTCCATCGGCCAACGAGCTCGGCTCGTTCTCCTACCCTGACCACGGTCAGGATGCCCCGAGACGTCGGGATGCCCCGATCCGTCGGGATGCCCTGAGATGTCAGGATGCCCCAATATATTGGGATGCCCTGCCACAACGGGATGTCCCGATCCGTCGGGATGGCTCGAGACGTCGAGATACGGTCTTAAGTGACCGACGAGCTCGGCTCGTCCTCCATCGACTTCCACCGACGAGCTCGGCTCGTGCTCCATCGGCCAACGAGCTCGGCTCGTTCTCCTACCCTGACCACGGTCAGGATGCCCCGAGACGTCGGGATGCCCCGAGACGTCGGGATGCCCCGAGACGTCGGGATGCCCCGGCTATAGGGATGCTCGAGACGTCGAAATATGAGTTGCGGTCCTCTCTGACCAGACGAGCTCGGCTCGTTCTCCATCGACTTCCACCGACGAGCTCGGCTCGTGCTCCATCGGCCAACGAGCTCGGCTCGTTCTCCTACCCTGACCACGATCAGGATGTCCCGAGACGTCGGGATGCCCCGATCCGTCGGGATGGCTCGAGACGTCGAGATACGGTCTTAAGTGACCGACGAGCTCGGCTCGTCCTCCATCGACTTCCACCGACGAGCTCGGCTCGTGCTCCATCGGCCAACGAGCTCGGCTCGTTCTCCTACCCCGACCTTGGCCGAGATGCCTCGAGACGTTGAGATGCCCCGATTCTTCGGAATGCCCCGATACGTTGGGATGCGGTCTTCACTGACCAAGACGAGCTCGGCTCGTTCTCCACCGGCTTCAACCAACAAGCTCGGCTCGTTCTCCATCACCGGATTTCTCTGCCGACGTCCTTAAAGAACGGACCCCGAGCAGAGGAGCGTCTTCAGTCGCCTCGGCGCAAGGACGCACACGGTACAAGGTACCCATTTATTTAATGTTCTTACATTATCTTATCTATTCTTGGATCTCTACCGACGTCCTTAAAGAGCGGACCCCGAGCAGAGAAGCGTCTTCAGTCGCCTCGGCGCAAGGACGCACACGGTACAAGGTACCAATTTATTTAATGTTTTTACATTACCTTATCTATTCTTGGATCTCTGCCGACGTCCTCAAAGAACGGACCCCGAGCAGAGGAGCGTCTTCAGTCGCCTCGGCGCAAGGACGCACACGGTACAAGGTACCCATTTACTTAATGTTTCTACATTATCTGTTTTGAATTTCTCTGCCGACGTCCTCAAAGAGTGGACTCCGAGCAGAATGTTTTAGTCGCCTCGGCGTGAAACACTCACGATATCAACAAACTTGGTATAAACAGCCTGTTGAATCCCCGTCACGAGCTGACGAGCATTCGACCCACTCGTTGGAAAAGAATCCGGTTCGCCCCGGCAACCCGAGGCTCGGATTCGAAGTTCACTACGCTAAAAAATCTGTCCTAGCGGCCGCCCCAGGGCTTGGTCGAATTCTGGACTAGGCTCGAAAAAATTCTCCGAGCCCGAATCCCCTTGGTATAAGCATAAGCGTCGCTATACCACTGGTCGAAGGACCGAGCAATGGAGCTCGGCTAGCCAAACCTAAAACCAAACCCTGTGGCGGGTAAAGCTGAGGCCCTAGAGCCCATATCCTCGGAACCTAAAATGGATCCGAGCAGAGAAACTTGGACTATAACAGACGAGTTTCCAAAAAAGTATATTCATTTCAAAAAGCCCGTAGGCTGAGTACAAAAATTCGGGTTCGGCCCTTACAAGTATGGGGGGCCATCCCGACTTTACAAAATAACAAAAATTACATCAAGGCTCGAGCTCGACCACTTCGGCTTTGGCAGTATCGGGAGCGGTAGGCTCAGCAGTCGGGGCTTCAGTAGCCTCGGCAGCAATGGGAGTAGCCTCAGGGGCGGCTTCGGTCGCCTCGGCCGGACCTCCCTGGTCGGCCCCCGGAGTTTCTGCCTCCGCCTCCGGCCTCTCGACCCCTGCTCCCGGTTGGAGCAGGTTTACATCGAAATCCGGGAGAAGCCGCCGCAGTTGGTTGCGAAAGTCCCGGAAGCCCTGAATTAGCCCGTTCACGCCCTCCTCTGCTAGGAGGTCGTGAAACTCCTCCGACTCGCGGAAGAGCCTCACCGCGTTCTGGGCTTGCTCCCGAGCCTCGAGCTCCCGAGCCTCGTGGTATGCGGCCTTCCGCTCGAGGGTTTTTATTTCCCGCTCGAGCTCTAAGTGTCGGAGGCGGGCATTCCCCACCTCCTGCTCGCGGGAGGCCAACGCCAGCTCGGCTGCGGCCAAACGAGCCTCGGCGGCGCGCACTTCGGACCTTGTTAGTGTGTGCGCGCCCTTCTCTTCATCGAGCTCGGCGGTCAGAGCTCGAATTCTTTCCTCGGATGCTCCAATTCTCTCTTGGAGCACCTGACGTTCGGCCTCGGAGGCCTGGTACCTCGCCTCGGCGGCCAGGTACCTCGCCTGGGCCTCCTCGTAACCGCGCTGGCACCTCCGGGCCCGCTCCCGGTAGTCTTGGACTATGTGCATCAGCATTTTCGTCTTGTACAAGTGCTGTAAAAGAGACGAAAAGAAAAACATAAGGCGCTGCGAGTAAAATTTTTTTACAAATTACACAGATAAAAAATTTTACTTACCCGGACGGCGTTGCAGCGGGTAGCGTCTATGAAGGCATTGTAGCTCATGGACTGTATCGTGGCCCGGTCGGCCGGGAGCAGCGCGACCCGAAATACTTCGCGCGCCACTCGAGGGTTTTCGAGGGCTGAATCGCCCTCGAATACCGACCAGGTGAGCGCAAGAGGCACTCGCTCCCCCGAGCCTGATGGGCCCGGAAGGCCAGCATCGGCTGGCCTCGGCGGAGCCGACCCCGAGGCTCCCTGACTGCTCCCCGGCTCGGAGCTAGGGGGCTGGGGTCGGACAAGCGGCCGATCTGACTGCCGCACGACTGAGGCGGGGCGCGCAAGCGCGGGACCCGCAGGACTCCTCCCCTGGTCGGCAACTGGAGCGTCCTGCCGACCAGGAACTTGTGCCAGGGGCACCGGGCATGGGAGCACTGCTGAAGCTCCCCGGGAGCCCGAGCTCCTGGAATCCGCGCCTTTTCTCTGACCAGCACCGGGGTGCGCGGGGCGAGAAGGCCCCGCCTCGGAATGCGCGGGGCGAGAAGGACCCGCCTCGGCCACTGCTGTCGCCGGGGTCGCTGAGGTCGCCGAGACCTTCTGCTTCTTCCTCGGCTCGGTGGGCTCGCCCGAGAGCTCGGCTGCCCTCTTCTGGAAGCGGGCGTAGAGGACTTCGCTTTTAGTCACCATCTTTGCGATATCTGCAAAGGCGAACAAAATTAGAACATTAGAACAGTAAGGAAATAAAAAGAGACTAACTATCCTTACCGTGGGGACGTGCCGAGCTCAGGCCCACGTTCACCAGAGCATCCTCACATATGAGGCCGTTCAGCAAAATGCCGTCCCCGAGGCCGCGGATGGTGTCGATGATCCCCTGCTCACGTGGAGAAAGCTGGGGGGGTTTGTTGATGGACCTGAGCTGGGCCGGCCCCCACCTGGGGTCAAACCCCCAGGACCGTTCAGAACCTAAGAAGAAGAATTTCTTCTTCCAGTCATGAATGGACGAGGGGGCACCATGAAAGAGTGGCCGACCCGCCCGAAAGGCGATGTAGAGCCACTCACCGTCTTCCGGATTCGACTTAAAAATAAAAAGTCGCCGGAAAACGTTGACAGAGGTCGGAATCCCGTGCAGTAAGCACAGTGACAGGAAACCGATCACTGTCCTCCAGGCATTCGGAGCGAGTTGCGCCGGAACCAGCCGGCATACCATCAGCAACTCATTCACGAAGCCGTGAAGAGAAAATCGGAGACCGGCCCAGAGTGACTCTAGGTACACTCCAATCCGGCCTATCGGAGGATCGGTTACCCGATCCCCATGCCTGGTGGGTTCCAAATGAAACCCGTGAAGAGGGAAAAACCACTCTTCGGTCATTTCGACCTCCAGGACGCTCATGGTAGATACAACCTCACTGGGAAGAGAACCCATTGAGAGAGAGAGATTAAAAAGAAAAAGGAGAACCTGAGGAAGATGTCGGAGAAAAGAACTTCGGATTGTGAAAAGCTGGAGGAAGAAAAGTTGGAAGCAGAAGGCAATAGGAAGGGGACGAAGGGCCAGGGGAGAGTTTATATAAACCTCCCCAACGGCCCCGATCGGCAAAAAGAAAAGCCGCACCCCGTTAAGATGACCACACGTGTCGGTCCAAAAGACAGAACGACGCATTTAATTAGGGCTAACGCTTCGAACGCCGAAGCGCCCCATCGGATCGTGTGGCCCCATCATGAGCCTACGGCGCGAGGACGCCTCGCAAAAGGTGTCCCAATAATGAGGATTTTCGGAAAAGAAGAGACGCCGCCTATTAAAGGCATCTCGAAGCGTCCGATAATTCAAAATGCGCAATAAATTAAAATTTTCGGAATTCGTAACGGCCCAACTGAAGCTACTTCCCGCGCTCCAGCTGGTAGCCAACTGGAACTCGGAAGTTGGAGGATAGTGTTGGGGGAAAAACCCCAAGTCATACCGCCATGGAGGCGCTCGGCCAAAAAGCGCCGACCGGAAAGGCGCTCGGCCAAAGAGTGCCGACCAGAGAGCACCAACCAGAGGGGTGCTCGGCTAGAGAGCGCCGATCCGAAAAAATGCTCGGCCCAAGAGTGTCGACCGGAGCGCCAAGAGGCGCTCGGACCAACCAACACAACCAAGTAGGGATGCTCGGCTAGAAAGAGCCGACCAGAGGACGCCGACCAGAAAAGCGCTTGATTAGAGGGCGCTGACCAGAGAGGAAAGAGCGCGAAATAAAGGCGCTCGGCTAGAAGGCGCTCGGACCAACCAACACAACCAAGTAGGGATGCTCGGCTAGAAAGAGCCGACCAGAGGACGCCGACCAGAAAAGCGCTTGATTAGAGGGCGCTGACCAGAGAGGAAAGAGCGCGAAATAAAGGCGCTCGGCTAGAAGGCGCTCGACCAAAGGGCGCTGACCAGAAGCATTAGAAGCGACCCCGCCACAGGGCGCCCCATTGGGCGACCAGCTCGGCTCGGCACCCCTGCCGAGCCGATTGCCTTGACCAAATGTTCAACTCCTGCCTAACCCCCTGAGGGACCTGATAACTCCACTACAACCTGCCGCTATCTCCAAGCCATCAAGGCATAAGATCTCCGCAGGTATTTGGCACGACCTGCCATTAATGCATGAGACCCCCTCAAGTCTCCGATGCACTCAGTCATTTAATGAACACGGCTCAAGACGATCTCCGGATCACTGAACCATCAAAGCGTATGGCTCTCCCTGACCGCCGGTTCACTCGGTAATAAATGCACTTACCATCCATGGATCCCGGGCCTACCACGGCCGGCGGTTCAACTACTCCAACAGGTCCGATCGACCGTGACAACTCCCTGGTTCCGGTCTGATTCGGCCTTATTTTCCACTACGCCATTAATGGGCCAAATCGTGCCCAATTATTACAAAAGAGAACAAACTCCCTGTCACCTCCCGGGCAACATAAAATCCTTCTATAAAAGGGAGCCTGGGAGGAAAGAAGGGGGGACCGGGAACACAAGAAAACAGCACAGACACAATTGGGCACAATATTCTCTTCATCTTCTCCACATATCTCTTCCTTGCTCTCTCCACATATTTGCCCCCTCTGACTTAAGCATCGGAGGGCCGGCGCCGGAGAGCCCGGCCACCGGCTTTTTTGCAGGACAGGACAGGACACACTCTCCCTCACTCGTTCACCCTCCAGGAGGACGCAGCCGGCCGGCGCACCGCCGTCCGCCCTCCCTGCGGCGGAGCTCCTCCTCCCCTGGCTCCGTGGCGGCCCCCGGGTCCAATTTCCAGCAACAGGTAGATAGGAAAAAGAATGTAAGGGGCCAGAGGTCGCACGCTGTATCTTCCGATGCAAACGATATGCAGAAACACTATCATCGTGGAACCAAGCTACAATTACCGTTGAATCCTATCAAGACTAATGTCAGTTGCACCAAAATGGAACAAGGCAGTACAAAAGTCCCTCGCTAGCAGCATAGTAGAGAAAGGAATGGCACCAGCCATTAGGATTCATCCTTAGGTCTCCTTAGAATGCTGAAGCTTGCACAAGCAGAAGGTGGATGAACAGATCCATTAAAATTAATTCTGCAAGACTCCTTCTTACACTAACCTCTTTATCCTCTCCATAGAAATATGTCCCAATCTCTCATGCCATAATATAGAGGAATTTTTATCTATAAGGTTCCTTTTATTACCAACTATATACATAGACAAATAATTTTGCTCAAAATCGGAATCTAAATCAATTTTGAATTAATTATCAACCATAGTACCAGAACCAATAGGAATCTTATTTTTGAAAAGTCTCATTTCATTTTCAAAAAGAAAACCATATCCTTTTACAACTAGTCTAGACATAGAAACTAAATTCCTACTAATATCTAGAATATAAAAGGCATTAAATAATCTAAAGCATATCTCGATTGCAGAATTATCCTAAAAGTTTCAATTGCCACACCTCATGAACATCCTTTATTTCCTAAGTAGGCCCATTGTTCACTTGTTGTTAGTTTCCTTCTGTTAAGAAATCCCTGCATAGCATCGGTAAAAAAAGATTCATGACACACAAGAGATATAAGATTACCTCTCTTTTCAAGCCATTTGAGATAGTTTTGGCAGTCTTTCTTCACATGACTCCTTTTCTTACAAAAGAAACAGCTTACTTTATTGCCATCAAATTTTGGTGGCGCTTTATGCTCTCTTTTTGTATGCAGGCCATTCCTGCTTCTTTTGGCTTTTCTTTTATCATGAATAACCATGTGAGCACTTTCTGGTTGATTGTGCTTCATCATTATCTCTTTCTGAACACACATGGCCAATAGTTCATTTATAGACCAGTCTTCCTAATGTGTGTTATAAGAGATCTTGAATTGTCCATACTCAGATGGTAAGAAGTTCAGGATGAAGTGAACCAAGAATGGGTCAAATATCTGTATCTTTAAAGACTTAAGTTGTGCAGCTAAGTTTGTCATTTTCCTGATGTGCTCACGTATGCCCTTAGAGCTATTAAAAATTTTAGCTATGAATTTCAACATCAAGGTACTAGCCAAAGCTTTATCTGAATGAACAAATTGTTCTTCAATAACCTTCATAAAAGCTTTGAGCATTGTTGCTGGAAATTGGATCCGGGGGCAGCCGCGAACCGAGAGGGGAGGAGCTCCGCTGCCGGGACAGTGGGTAGCGGTGCGTCGGCTGGTGGCGTCCTCCTGGAGAATCCTGCAAGAAAGCCGGTGGCCGGATTCCCCGGCGCCGGCCCTCCGAAGCTTAAGTCAGAGGGGGCTAGTATGTGAGTGGAGTAAAAGTGAAGAAGAATGTTTGTTTTTGTCCCCCTCTTCTTTTCCCCAGGTTCCCTTTTATAGAAAGATATTATGTTACCTGGGGGGTGACAGGGCAATTTGTCTTTTTCGTGATAATTGGGCACGATCATGCTCATTAATGGCGCTGTGGAGAATAAGACCGGATCAGATCGGAGTCAGCGAACTGTCATGGTTGATCGGACCTGTTGGAGTGGTTGAACCGCCGGCCGTGGTGGGCCTGAGGTTCGTAGATGGCAAGTGCATTGATTGCTGAGTGAACCGGTGATCAAGGAGAGCCATACGCTTTGATGGTCCAGCGATCCGGAGATCATCTTGAGCCGTGTTCATTTAATGGTTGAGGGCATCGGAGACCCGCAGGGGTCATATGCATTAATGATAGGGCGTGCTGAAGGCCTGCGGAGGTCACGTGCCTTAATGGCTGAAGGATGGTAACAGAGTACGGTGGAGCCGTGTATTTGGTTGTCAAACCTTCTAGAGGATTAGGCGGAGGTTGGATATCTGGCTAAGGCACGGGCTCGGCACGGGTGCCGAGCCGAGCCGGTTGCTTAGCGGGGTGTCTCGTCGTGGGGTCACCCGTTTTTCTGGTTGACCGCTGGTCGGCGCTTCCTGGCCGAGCGCCTTTCTGGTCGGCGCTTCTTGGTCGAGCGCCTTCGGACTGGCACGACTTGGGTTTTTCCCCAACACTACCTCCCGACTTCCGAGTTCTAGCTGGCCACCAGCTTGAGCGCGGGAAGTAGTTTTAGCCGGGCCATTATGAGTCGAAGAAAATTTCGAGTTATCGCGCGTTTCGAGGTGGTTTTAATAGGCGGCGTCTCTTCCTTCCCGAGACGTCTCATTATTAGAGTACCTTCTCTGAAGCGTCCTCGCGTCGTGGGCTCATGATAGGGCCGCACGATCCGACGAGGCGCTTCTGTGTTCGAGGCGTCAGCCCGAATTGAATGTGGCGCTCCGTCTTTCGGGCCAACACGCGTCGTGATCTGGACGAGGAGCAGCGTTTTTTTTTTTCTTGCTGATCCGGGCCGTTGGAGGGATTTATATAAACCCTCACCTGGCTGCCTCCTACTTTCTTATTGTCTCCTTCCTCTAGCTTTTCTCAGTCCGAAACAGCCGCTCCGCTATTACCTCCGGCGAACTCCCTAAGGTGTTTCCCTTCGGAACTTTCTTCCCCCTTTCTTCCTTTTCTCTCTCTTTTAATGGGGCTTGGTCCGAATGAGGTTGGGTCCTCTATGGATGAGTTGGAGGTAGAGATGTGCGAGGAGTGATTTTTTCCTCTGCAGGGGTTCCGTTTGGAACCCGCTGGGTTGGGGGACCGGGTAACGAATCCCCCTGCAGGCCGGATCGGAGTGTACTCGGAGGCACTCTGGGCCGGCCTACGATTTCCTCTTCACGGGTTTGTGAACGAGTTGCTCGGGGAGTACGAAATTGTCCCCGCGCAGCTCGTTCCGAACGCGTGGAGGACAATCGTCGGGTTCCTGTCCTTGTGTACGGCATTCGGGATTCCGACTTCGGTGAATGTCTTCCGAAGACTTTTTTCACTGAAGTCCAACCCGGGGGATGGAGAGTGGCTTTACATCGCCTTTCGGGCGGGTCGGCCACTCTTCCATGGTGCCCCGTCATCCATCCATAATTGGAAGAGGAAGTTCTTTTTCTTGAGTTCCGAGCAATCATGGGGGTTCGATCCTAGGTGGAGGCGTGGCCGGCTTACTAACCGACTCCCCAGGCTTTCCTCGTGCGAGCAGGGAATCCTTGACACCATCCGTAGCCTCGGGGATGGTGTTCTTCTAAACGGCCTCGTGAACGAGGAAGCTTTGATCAATATTGGTCTGAGCTCGGCGCGCCCTCCGGGTAAGGGTGGTAACTAGGGAATAATTCTTTTTTGTCCTCCCTTCCTTTTGCAATATTTGGCTAATTTGTTCGTCTTTGCAGATATTGCAAAAATGGTGACCAAGAGCGACGTCCTGTACGCTCGTTTCCGAAAAAGAGCAGCTGAGCTCACGGGAGAACCAACTGAGCCGACAAAGAAGGCGAGGATCTCGGCTGCTGCCGAGAAGGGCGCTCCTTGCGCCGAGCAGTCCAAAGCTGATCGGGGGCCGGGCCCAAGTTCTAAGGGCGCGAGCTCTACCAGAGCTACGGTGGCGCTCCCTTGCCCGGCACCAATCTCACGAATCCCTGGTCGGGAGGAAGTCTCGAGCGCCGACCAAGGAGGGATGGGCTCCGCGGCTGTTTTCGCGCTCTAGTGCCCTGCCCCAATCTCACAGCAATCGGATCGCTCGCCTGTCCGACCTCAACTTCCCAGCCCCAAGCTGGGGGGCAACCAGGAGGCCGCGGAGCCGGACCCGCTGAGCTCGGCAGGGCCTAGCCAACCGGGTCCGTCGGATCATCAGGGCCACCAGGAGAGGGTGCCCTACGCTCCTAGCTGGGCAGTTTTCGAGGGCGATTCGGCTCTCGACGACCCTCAGGCGGCGCGCGAAGTTCTTCGGGTTGCACTGCTCCCGGCCGACCGAGCTAAGATCCGGTCCATGAACTATGGTGCTTTCATGGACTCGACCCTCTGCTCTTCCATTCGGGTAAGTCGACCTTTACATGTGAGTTTGTTTTGAATGAGATTTGTTTCTCATGTCCCCCTTTTGCAGCGCCTCCACGAAACTGAAACGATGATGCACATTATCCAAGATTATCGGGACCGAGCCCGAAGGCATCAACGAGGGCGTGAGGAGGCTGAGGCAAAGTTCCTCGCATCCGAGGCCGAACAAAAAGTGTTCCGGGCGAATTGGAGGCGGCCGAGGACGAGATTCGGACTCTGATCGCCGAACTCAAAGAGGAGAAGGGCGCACATGCCTTGGCCAGATCTGAAGTGCGCGCCGCAGAGGCACGTCTGGCCGAGGCGACGTCGACGCTCGCCATCCGCGAGCAGGAAGTGAAGGAGGCTTACCTCAGGGCCCAAGAGTCTAAGGCCCGTTCGTCCGATGCGCAGTCCTTGCTCGCCGTCCGCGAACGGAAAATAAAGAATCTGGAGCGGAAGGCCAGGTATCATGAGGCTCGGGAGAGGGAGGCCCGGGAGCAGGCTCAAGACGCCGTCAAGCTCTTTCGTGAATCGGAAGAGTTTTGCGACCTGCTCGAAGAGGAGGGCGTGAACGGGCTTACTCTCGGCTTCAAGGACTTCCGCAACCAACTGCGGCGACTTCTTCCAGACTTCGACCTGGACCTGCTTCAACCAGGAGCAGGGGTCGAAGATTCAGAGGCGGAGGCAGAAGCTCCGACATCTAATGGGGCCGACCAGGAGGGTCCGGCTGAGGCAGGCGAGGCTGCCCTCGAGGTCACCGAGGTGGCTCCCGAGGCTGCTGGGGCTACCGGGGAAGAGGCCTTGATCGCAGAGGAGCCAGCCGCTCCTGAAGTCGCCGAGGACAGTAGGGCTGAGCCTTAGAGTTTTTCGTTTTTCTTTTTGTAAATCGGGATGACCTCCATGCTTGTTAAGGCCGAGCCCGAGCTTTGTACCTAGCCTACGGGCTTTTTTGAATGAATATACACATTTTTTCTTTTGTAAATTGCAACTGCCTTGCGCTTTGATTTTTGGTAGACCTAGGTTTTTTCCACTTGGATCCGCTTTAGGTTCCAAGGACTTGGGCTCGCGGTCCCAACTTCGTCCGCTACGTAGTTAGACTTAAGTTTAGGCTCGGCGTATTTATCCGGTACGAGCTTAGGCCCGGGTTTCCATTGCTCGAACCTTCGACCAGTGATATCGCGATGCTCGTGTCTAGAATACGCTTAGGCTCGGGAGGTCTTTTCGAGCTTGGCTCAGAATTCGGCCGAGCCCTAGGACCGAGGGTCACTAGACTCGAACTTAGGTTGCCGAGGCGGACAATTGGACTTCCTCCGACAACCGGGTTGAATGTTCGTCCGATTCCTGTCTAACTAAAAATATGCTAGACAGATCGTTGTTAGAACCGACGAACAAAAGTTAAATTTAATTTACTCTTACCTGTTCTACTCGAAGAATAGTGGTTGTAAGAGGTCGATCCACAGGGAGGCGATTGGAGTTGCATAAAAATCAGAACGTTCACTCGGATTTGAAATCGATTTTTGAATGATTAAAGAAAAACATTATTTTGAGGATGTTGATGGATTCTCTAGTCTACTGGAGAATGTTTTTTAATTGAAATTAACTAAAAGATAGGTATTTAAATTCGAAAAGCATTTATATATTTAACTAATTAAAGAAAAGCTTTAGCATAAATTAAAATGGATGAAAACAAGAAGATTGAAGTGAACACAATTTGCATAAAGGAAGATTTAATGTATTGCATAAAAAGAACAATTAAAAGATTTCATAAAAAGAAAACAGAAATTAACTTGAATCTAGAACAGGGATTGCATGAAAGAAAATTGATGGATCTCATAAAAAGAAAATCTGATTACAAATAAAAAATGGAGATTAGAGGCCTAATACTCCTTCTACTTTGCAAATAAAATAAAGAAAATAAAACAAAAACAAATCTCTTCTCTCTCTCTCCCATGGTGGAAAATACTAATTCCCTCTTTTTTTTTCTTTCTTCTTCCCCAAAGAAACAGAGTACTCCCACTCCCCTGTTTCTTCTTCTCTCCCTGGACCCGCCGACCACCACCAAGCCGAGGACTCCCCCCGGCTCTTCTCGTTTTCCCCCTTCTTATAGATCGCCACGGCATGGAGAGGAGGAGAAACGGGCGCGGGATCTCGGGAGGTGGATCCAGATGAAGAGCGCCACGGGTGCTTGAATGCGGAGGAGGCTGGACCGGCCGGCGTGATCCGTGGATGCAGATGCTTGGGATTTCAAATCCGGAAGAGATGCGGAATCACCGAAAGCTCTGTGGACGCCGGATTGGAAATGGATATGGGATCCTTTCTTCTCCCTTGTTTCCGCACGGGATGAAGCTTTGGATCTTTGAAACGGGCGGCCGGAATCGGTGCTGGGAGGAGCATTCATGGCTTGGATCGGGGCGCTGGGACATTCACCGTGTGAAGAACGTGGGCTGCTGGGCGCGGAAGAAAGGAGACGCGGTGCGGGATCGATGGGTGCTGATCACGGATGGCTGGTCTTGGGGGATCCGATTGCTGGGAGGAGGCGTGGATCACGGACGCGGCGTCGGAGGCTGGAGATGTGGACGTCCTGGCACGGATGCAAGGGAGTCCGACTTGCTGGGAGGGGCAGATGCTTCACGGGCGGAAGAAGGGGTCTTGAATCCGAAAAGGGGAGATGCGTGCATGGGAGGCTTGATCACGGAGGAGGAACCGTGGAGGAGACGGGAGCGTTGTGATGCGTGCGGACGGCTGGGAGGATCTGGGAGCTTGGATCACGGTTCTGAGATGGGAGCTGGGAGACCAAGTTCCATCCAGTTAGTTATGTAGAAGAAAATAATGTGATATGAAATTTGGCTTGTAGACGGACGCACTAAGTTCGTCACGGGTCATCTGTTCTGACTAGAGGTCAGTTGCAAGTCTTTCAAGTCATGGGTCACCCATCACCTTATAGTTATGACATGGCCAATTTAGATTTGCCCAAAAATTATTTTCCAAAAGCACAAAAGAAATGGATCCGATTCGGACCCGAATCCGACTCGGACCTGATTTGAAGTCAAATTTGTACTCAATGTGCATTTTATCTCTAATTTATACTAATCCATGTGAAATCCAAATATAATATTAATCTAGTGAATTTATTATTATCGGTTAACAATAACACTAATTTTAGTGACATATAGGTCGCACTTTTGTGCTCTCATCATTGAACGTTCGGCAGTTCGTGATGAGGATTCACCGAGCCGCCGGTATAAACTAGGCTAACTACTGAACGATGCATGTAGGACGGGTGAGGCTGAGCGATGGTGAGGCCGAGCGATGATTGGCCCGACCAGATACCTCGACGCTGGTCGGGGGTTTATTCGGGTAATTAATTAACCAAGAATGAAAATGAATGAATTAAATGTAGAGACATTAATTGAACAGGTACCTGGTACCGTGAGCGTCTTACGCCGAGGCTGTGAACTCCGCCTGGCGATTTTGAGGACGCTCCTCTGCTCGGAGTCCGTTCTTTGGGGACGCCGGCATAGTAGAGGGATTCCGTTGTCGTTAAAGACATTTGTTGCAAATCACGGACTTTTCGTTGATCGCGAACAGGATATCAAGTCGAGCTCTATGACCGATGGGGAACAAGCCGAGCTCGAGCTCGTTGGCCGATGGAGAACGAGCTGAGCTCGTTGGCCGATGGAGAACGAGCCGAGCTCGTTGGTCGATGGAGGCCGCATCACGGACTCACGAACATCTTCAGGGAGTCTACGTAGGTACTCCGTCATCCTGAAATATCGGGGCATCCCGACCGTGGTCAGGGTAGGAGAACGAGCCGAGCTCGTTGGCCGATGGAGAACGAGCCGAGCTCGTTGGTCGATGGAGGCCGCATCACGGACTCACAAACATCTTCAGGGAGTCCACGTAGGTACTCCGTCATCCCGAAATATCAAAGCATCCCGACCGTGGTCAGGGTAGGAGAACGAGCCGAGCTCGTTGGCCGATGGAGAACGAGCCGAGCTCGTTGGCCGATGGAGAACGAGCCGAGCTCGTTGGTCTATGGAGGCCGCATCACGGACTCACGAACATCTTCAGGGAGTCCACGTAGGTACTCCGTCATCTCGAAATATCGGGGCATCCCGACCATGGTCAGGATAGAAGAACGAGCCGAGCTCGTTGGCCGATGGAGAACGAGCCGAGCTCGATGGCCGATGGAGAACGAGCCGAGCTCGTTGGCCGTTGGAGAACAAGCCGAGCTCGTTGGTCGATGGAGGCCGCATCACGGACTCACAAACATCTTTAGGGAGTCCACGTAGGTACTCCGTCATCCCGAAATATCGGGGCATCCCGACCTTGGTCAGGGTAGGAGAACGAGCCGAGCTCGTTGGTCGGTGGAGATCAAGCCGGGCGAAGTCTGGTATCGTAAGACAATTAGGAGAATTGGTGAGTCCGGACAAGCATATATAAGCTGTTATAAAATAAAATTTATGATTAAAGAGTGGGGAATCCCTCGGGGTTCTACTGGTAGTACACGCGGAGATTTTCAGAACTCCAGCTTCTTGGAATGGGAGTCCCATCTAGAGACTCCAGCTTGTAAGTTCCGGGCCGCCGGATGCGTGTGACTCGGTAAGGTCCTTCCCAATTTGGAGCCAGTTTCCCTTGCTCAGTTGGTCGGGAGGCCTCGGCTCTTCTGAGGACAAGGTCTCCTGCTTTGAAGGATTTAACTTTGACCCTGGCGCTGAAGTATTGTGCCGTCTTTTACTGGTATCTCGCCATGCGAACTCGGGCAGCCTCCCTTGTTTCCTCGATCAGGTCGAGGTTGCTCCTGAGCTGTGAGGAGTTGGAGCTGGCATCATGATGCTCTACCCTCAGAGAGGGGAGTCCAATCTCCAACGGGATGACAGCTTCCGTTCCGTACGTTAAATTGAAGGGAGTCTCGCTCGTGGGGACACGGAATGTAGTCCGGTAAGCCCATAGGACATTATATAGGTCTTCAACCCACTGTCCTTTGGATTTATCGAGCCTGGCTTTGAGCCCCTACAAAATAGTACGATTCGTTACCTCGATTTTTCCGTTCGTCTGAGGGTGCGCGATCGAGGTGAAGCGGTGGTCGATGCCGAGCTCGGAGCAGAATTCTCTAAAACGAAGGTTGTCGAACTGGCGGCCATTGTCTGATATGAGGATGCGGAGGAGCCCAAATCTGCAAATTATTGACTTCTAGACAAAATTCCGCATCTTCTGCTCGGTGATCCGGGCGAGTGGCTCAGCTTCCACCCACTTGGTAAAATAGTCGATGGAGACGACCAGGAATTTCCTTTGTCCGGTAGCCAGAGGGAATGGTCCCAGAATGTCAATTCCCCATTGGGCAAAAGGCCAAGGGGAGCTGATAGAAGTTAACGGAGCCGAGGGTCGGCGTTGAATATTGGCGTTTCTTTGGCATCGGTCGCATCTTCGGACAAAGTCCACAGCATCCTTCTGGAGTGTTGGCCAGTAGTACCCTTGGCGCAAAATTTTATGGGCCAATTCTCGTCCTCCCAGATGATTTCCACAAATTCCTTCATGGACTTCACGCATTGCATAGTCAGCCTCTGTTGGGCGGAGACATCTGAGGAGGGGAGAGGTGAAAAATCTCCGATAAAGCTTTTCCTCATGCAGTATGTACCGGGTGGCGGAACGCTTTACTCAGCGAGCCGCACGTTCCTCAATGGGGAGGACTTCGTCTTGCAGATAGTCGATGAGCTCGTCCATCCAGCTTGGCTCGAATTCAATGCAAAGGGCCTGCTCGGGCTCCTCCGTACTGGGCTTTTGGAGATACTCCAGTGCCGCCGTTTTGGGGAGCTCACTCATGCGAGAGGACGCCAGTCTTGACAGCTGGTCGGCCCTAAGATTCTCTGACCTGGCAACATGTTGAATGTGGAAGGAATTCAAGGTCGAGATGAGATCCCGTACCTTTCGATGATATTCCTGCATTGTGGGGTCTCTAGCTTCGAAGTCACCCAAGATTTGGTTGACAACGAGCTGAGAATCGCTGAAGGTCTTTAGGTCCTTCACTCCTAGCTCTCTGGCTAACTTGAGCCCGGCGACGAGAGCTTCGTATTCCGCCACGTTGTTGGAAGCAGAAAACTCGAGGCATAAAGCTTGCTCAGCAACCACCCCCTCCGGGCTGGTGAGGATGAGGCCCGCTCCGCTACCCCCCGAGTTTGAAGAGCCATCGACATGCAAAGTCCATGCCGAACTCGGGGTCTGCTCTATTAATGTAGGCTCAAGTTCGGGCTCGACCTCATCCGGTATGGTGCACTCGACTATGAAATCGGCGAGTGCTTGCGCTTTGATCGCCGGTCTGGGTTGGTACTCGAGGTCAAATTCTCCGAGCTCGACGGCCCATTTAGTAATCCGGCCCACACGGTCTGATCTTTGCAGGATCTGCTTTACCGGCTGGTCGGTCAGCATGATCATTGTGTGGGCTTGAAAATAAGGTCGGAGCCTCCGAGCTGAGATGACTAGGGCATAAACAGTCTTCTCCAGCTTGGAGTATCGGGTCTCAGCGTCCCTCAAGACCCGGCTAGTGTAGTATACTGGTTTTTGGAGCTTGCCTTCCTCTCGGACCAGAACCGAGCTTACTGCTACAGGGGAAACAGCTAAATACAGGTAGAGGAGTTCACCCTGTTGAGGCTTTGTGAGCAGGGGAGGGGAAGCAAGAAGGTGCTTGAGCTCTTCAAAAGACTGCTGGCACTCGTTCGACCATAGAAAGTTTTTTGGCTTCTTAAGAGTCGCAAAAAATGAAAGGCAGCGCTCGGCCGAGCGGGAGATGAATCTCCCGAGAGCCGCAACTCGGCCCGTAAGCCGTTGTACCTCCTTGACTGTCCTCGGAGGCGTCATCTCCTGGAGCGCTCGGATCTTTTCAGGACTGGCCTCAATTCCCCGCTGTGTGATGATGAAGCCAAGAAATTTGCCCGAGGTGACTCCGAATGCACATTTGGCTGGGTTGAGCTTCATTTGGTACCTTCGGAGTGTGGAGAATGCTTCATCAAGGTCGGTCACGTGATCTTGCGCCGCCTTGCTTTTCACCAGTATGTCATCAACAAATACCTCCATGTTTCGGCCTATTTGGTCTTTAAAGATCCGGCTGACCAGCCTTTGATAAGTTGCCCCGGCATTCTTTAAGCCGAATGGCATTACTTTATAGCAGTAGGTACCCCGTCAGTGATGAAGGACGTCTTTTACGGATCTGGTTGTATCCGGAGAAGGCGTCCATGAATGCCAACAGCTCGTGCCCCGAGGTGGAGTCCACGAGCTGGTCGATGCTGGGGAGTGGGAAGCTGTCCTTTGGGCAAGCTTTATTCAGGTCGGTGTAGTCCATGCACATACGCCATTTTCCGCTAGCTTTTTTGACGAGGACCACGTTGGCGAGCCACTCTAGGTAGGATATCTCCCGGATGAAGCCAGCCCCAAGGAGTTTGTCAACCTCCTCGGCTGCTGCTCGTTGTCATTCAAGGGCGACGCCTCGCTTCTTTTGTCGCACGGGCTTGCAGGTTGATTTTACTTGGAGCCGGTGGACCATGATCTCTGGATCTATCTCCGGCATATCCGCGGGCGACCATGCGAAGACATCCATGTTGTCTCGCAAGAAGTTGACGAGGCGATCCCTTTCGCGCTCATCGAGGCCAGAGCCGACCTGCACGGTTAGCTCGGAAAAGTTTTTGCGCAAAGGAACTTGGATTAGTAGCTTACCAGGCTCTATCCGCTCCTTCTGAGGGTCGACCCGTGCCTCCAGGGTCTTAGCTGAAGGCTGGTCGGTTGCTGGGATCGGCACCTCGGCTGGTCGTTTCGCCTCATGGGTCGCCAGGTAGCATCGTCTTGCTACCACCTGGTCCCCACGAACTTCGCCAACTCCTTGGCTAGTGGGGAATCGCATGAGCAGGTGGCGAGTTGAGACTACTGCTCGGAGGGCATTGAGACCTGGTCTTCCGAGGATGGCATTATAGGCCGAGGGCAGGCGTATCACAAGGAAGCTCATCCTTACGGTACTTTCGCGGGGGGCGAGCCCGACCGTGACCAGGAGGTCGACCTCGCCCTCTACTGGGACTGAATCCCCAGTAAATCCGACCAACGGAGCATTCATCCTCCCTAGTTGCTCTTCTGCCATTCCCATTTTACAATAGGCATCAAAATACAAAACGTTCACCGAGCTTCCATTATCGATTAAGATGCGTTTTACATCAAATCTACTTATAATCATGGAGATGACCACAGCATCATCGTGGGGAGTTTCGACTCCTTCCAGATCTTCATCTGAAAAAGAGATGGCTTCCGAGGCGCGTAGGCGCTTTGAGGAGGTTCCTTCCCTTGAAGCTTCTCCAACCGAGGGCCCGCCTCGGATGGTGTTGATGGTGCCGGCGATGGGCCTGTTGGCGTTTGAGCCTTCAGGCTGTGCGGCTCCCTCGGCTGGCTTCTTTTCTTCACGCCGGCCTCGCACAAATCGATCGAGCACCCCTCGGCGGATGAGCGCTTCGATCTCGTTCCGGAGCTGGTAGCAGTCCTCAGTATCATGGCCATGATCTCGATGGAAACGACAGTACTTCCGGGGATCACGCCGAGCTCCAGAATCTTGTTTCGAGGGTGGGAGCCGGATATAATCCCGACCCTCAATCTCCATGAGGATTTCGGCCCGAGGAGCAGTAAGGGGAGTGTAGTTTTCATACCTTCCTTCGGGTGCATGGGCCCGTGGTGGAAACCTCGGGCGGAGTGGTGGCCTCTGCTGGGACAGTCCCCGTAATCAGGGTGGACTCTTCATGCGGGGCGGGTTTTTGGCTCGGTGCGGGGACGGGCTTCTGGGCTGGCCACGCTCCTCGCGGCGTCTTTTCTGTTTCTTGGGAGTCTGCTCAGCCCCGCTCCGCCTAACAGCCACGGCTTCCTCGGCCCTGGCATATTTCCGCGCCCGCACAAGCATTTCAGTGAGGTCCACAGGGAATTTCTTCTCGATGGAGAAGAGGAACCTGTAAGACCGGGCTCCAGTCTTTAGTGCCGACATGGCGATTGACTGGTCAAGCTCCCGGACTTCCCATGTTGCGGCAGTAAATCGGTCCAAGTACTCCCTGAGGGACTCTCCTTCCTTTTGTTTGATGTCAAGGAGGGAGTCCGATGTCCGCCGCTGGGGCTGGCTGGCGGCAAAATTACCGGCAAACTGCCTGCCGAGCTGCTCAAAGGAGGAAACGGTACTCGGCTTCAGCCCGGTAAACCAAAGCCGGGCTGGTCCTCGGAGCGTTGCTGGAAAAGCTTTGCACAGCATGGCCTCCGAGGCTCCTTGTAGGGCCATTAAGACCCGATAACTTTCTAGATGGTCAAGGGGGTCGGCCCTGCCGTTGTAAGTGATGCCGAACCAAATTTTAAATGGAAGCAGAATAAGAGGGGAAGAGGAGGAAGAAGAAGAGAAGAAGGAGAAGGGAGGAGAAGAGAAGAAGAGGAAAATGTGGGGGAAAAGAAATTCTTAATTCTTCATTAAACCCTAATCAAGAAAATAGTTCCCTATATATAGGGCCCAAATACACAATTTGCATGAAACCCCCCTTACACAAAAATAACTCCTAATAAGCCCACAAAAAACACAAATAAGCCCTAAAATGCAAATGAACCCAGAAATAAAATAAACCACAAATAAATCCCTAAATAAACCCAAAAATAAAATAAAATAAATATGCAAATAAACGGGTCTGATTCAATCCGGGGGCTCAGGATCATCTGGATGAAGGGCTCTGATGTCCCCATCAGTAAGGCTCCACCTGCGGCATCTTGAACCGCGGTGGGACTGGCTCGTCTTCAATCTGCTGGGAGAAGGGGGACTTCATGGTGAACTCGAAGTCACCATTACTCCCGGTTTTCTCCCATGGAGTGCCTGAATCTGGCGCTCCAGCTTCTCGACCTTTTTGTCGAGTTCATCATTCTGGAGGATCGCTGCAGCGGTTTGCTCCGGTGCAGGTTGCCCTGGAACTGACTCAGTCTCCGAGGGCTGTGGCCAGCCACCAGGGCCTCTTACTGGATGTTCTCTCCAGAGGGAGGCCTGGACTTGAGAGTCCTGACCTTGAAAGGGAAGTCCGCTTGTAGGAGGTACCGGTTGAACTGGGGCCGGAGGGAGCGGTGCCGTCGAGATGCCCCTGGGTTGCAAGCTTTGGACAGCGGTGGCCAAGGCCTGCACCTGTTGCACCAGGGCATCGAACTGTTCCGGCCGAACTTGAGGAGTTGACTCGGCCGGAGGCGGCGAGTTCTGGACAGAGTGTCCAGGACTAGGTGGAGGACGTCGAGAGGCATTAGAAGCCCCTTTACTTCTTAGTTTCATGGCAGCAACTCGGGCCCTTCCTCTAGCGCCAACTGTTGCTGGAAATTGGACTCGGGGGCAGCCGCGAACCGAGAGGGGAGGAGCTCCGCTGCCGGGACAGTGGGTAGCGGTGCGTCGGCTGGTGGCGTCCTCCTGGAGAATCCTGCAAGAAAGCCGGTGGCCGGATTCTCCGGCGCCGGCCCTCCGAAGCTTAAGTCAGAGGAGGCTAGTATGCGAGTGGAGTAAAAGTGAAGAAGAATGTTTGTTTTTGTCCCCCCCTTCTTTCCCCCAGGTTCCCTTTTATAGAAAGATATTATGTTACCTGGGGGGGTGACAGGGCAATTTGTCTTTTTCGTGATAATTGGGCACGATCATGCTCATTAATGGCGTTGTGGAGAATAAGACCGGATCAGACCGGAGTCAGCGAACTGTCATGGTTGATCGGACCTGTTGGAGTGGTTGAACTGCCGGCCGTGGTGGGCCTGGGGTTCGTAGATGGCAAGTGCATTGATTGCTGAGTAAACCGGTGATCAAGGAGAGCCATACACTTTGATGGTCCAGCGATCCGGAGATCATCTTGAGCCGTGTTCATTTAATGGTTGAGGGCATCGGAGACCCGCAGGGGTCATACGCATTAATGATAGGGCGTGCTGAAGGCCTGCGGAGGTCACGTGCCTTAATGGCTGAAGGATGGTAACAGAGTACGGTGGAGCCGTGTATTTGGTTGTCAGACCCTCTAGAGGATTAGGCGGAGGTTGGATATCTGGCTAAGGCACGGGCTCGGCACGGGTGCCGAGCCGAGCCGGTTGTTGGCGGGGTGTCTTGTCGTGGGGTCGCCCGTTTTTCTGGTTGACCGCTGGCCGGCGCTTCCTGGCCGAGCGCCTTTCTGGTCGGCGCTTCTTGGTCGAGCGCCTTCGGACTGGCACGACTTGGGTTTTCCCCCCAACAAGCATAGTACAATTACTGATGGCACCTCTAATGCTCCTACTAACTCGAGACTTAGAGCTCTGGAGGTGGAGTTCCTCAAAAACACGTTGGAAAGAGGAGATCGGTCAACTGATGAGGGTTCGTTAACGGGTCTTTGACCCGACCCGAACCCAACCCGAACCCGACCCGAACCTAAGCATGTCGGGTGCGGGTTTAGAACCCGACCCGAACAGACCCGTTTTCTTGTACGTGGCACCTGTCCCAGCGGCCATATCCGAAAGGGGGCGTGGAGGAAAGGAGGAGCCGGGGGGAAACATTTCTTTAGTTTTAATGGCTACGGCTACTTTCCAGATCTTCTGGCCTCGACTACCTTCGAGTCGTTACTCCAATAGCCTAAAATTTCATGCTTCTCTCGCTTCCCTTTCTCCTTCTTCTTCTTCTTTAAAGCTCTGTTGTTCTACCGCCTTCCTGAAGAAGGGCAACGAACGATTTCCTCGGCAACCCATAGCATCATCAGAAGGTACAGTAAATTCTTTAAATTATTTCATTTATCCGTAGAGTCTGAAAAAATTCTATTTTCTAGTGCTTACAGAATAACTGTTAATATTTGGTAGACTTCCATTAAAGCTGGAACTAAATATTGAAATGGTTTCGTGCAATTGTGTCGCATGTCTTTAATGAATAATGCGGAGTTAATGAATGAAGAGATGTTGGTGCGGAGAGATACTTATTATGTTACTTTTGCAATGGAAAAGATTCTTTTTATTGCAAAAAATGAACTGCAAGGAGGTGTTGAAGGGATCAAACAATGGTCTTGTTGTCAACATTTTAGAAGCAATTCTCTTTACCATGATATGAGATTGTACAGAAGCCTTAAGCACTAGCCTCATTTAAGATTGGAAAAATTGGTTTGGCCTCAAAGAAATAAAGTCGATCTTTTGATGGTATTTTGGGGGAATCTCAACCTTCTAAGTCCTAAAACAGTGCTTTGTTTGCTCATCTTTGTTAGATAGGAGTTGCCTGTGTTTGATATTTTGGAGCTGGATCCACATGTATGTAGATACTCCAACAAACTCTTCTCCTTTTCTAGTATAGACTAAGACAGCAAGGGAAGGAGGAAGGGTTTCTCTTTCTCCTAAGAGGAAGAATTGGGCATAGATTTCGTATTATTCTTAAAAAAGCTGAGAGCAATTAAATGATTTTCTCTTATCTCCCCCCCCCTATAGGAGGATAAAATGGGCGGTAGACTCGAGTGGAAAGGGATACACATGGAATACAATCATGGCCCATAAGGTTTTAAAAAATAGAATAAGATTTGCTTAAGATGCAGATGCAGCACCCTGAATAGGAGTCTAGCTAAAAAAAAGTTTTTCCATATTCTGGGCGAACTGTGGCGCCCAAAATAAATGTTTCCTGCTTCTAGGTTTTTTTTTAAATGTCTCTTGGGGGAGTTGGGGCCCCTGCTGCTCCTCTAGATCGGCCATTTTTTTGTAGTAAATGTATGATTGACCGTGCCACTTTTTTCCAATCCTATTGTTGCTAACAATCATGATCCTGCTGCTCATCCAACATATGTGGTGGCATCACATGATGTTGCAGCATAATATTCATCTAAGAGCTCGAAATGATGAATGCTGAAGACATGGAAGAACATCACGAAATATAATTATGTTTTTTTAGACAAAAATCTTCTAGTCATGTTATAAAGATGACTGCGATAGTTTTACATTAGGAAAAATGAAGTTCAATTCTAATGTTTTTCTATAGATGAATTATATGGAGAGGTGTTAATTTGCTGCCATCAGTTTAAATTTCGAACAGAATTAAGTATGCATTTAATATTGAAATATGATGAGGTTATATATAAATAAGGAATTAAGGATTTTTATTTATGGGGTTTTATAAATGAGGACCCTTGATGAATTGACCAATTTTTTGTTCTCTATAAGGTTTTGGAACCACTTCACATCTTCACTCTACTTGTTCTTGCTTCTTACAATTTTTTCCTTGAACATGTAACAAAAGTGCTGGTGTTTTTATTATAACCTTCATTTTCTTGAGAATAAATTATAACATTTTCTTTGAAAACATCCAATAAAATATTATAAATATTTGAGAATATATTTTAACATTTTCTTTGGAGACATCTGATAAAATATTATTAGCATTCAGTTGCTATCGTATAAACTCATCAATGCTTTCCAATATAGTGACATTTCAAAACACTTGTATGAAGCTCTCTTTATGGGTGTTGGTAGCTATGAAACTATATTGTGGTAAGAAAGATGATTTGTAAGCTTGAGTTTTCATCTCATCGTTGGATATTTGAATATTTTGATGTATATCAGTATATACATAAGTTAAGCCTTGCTTTCCTTTGATTGCTTTACTTTATTTGTGTTCTTTTTTCTTCCTTTTATCCCTTATCAGTGGAAGATAAGATATGAATTTTTCTAATAGAAAAAAGTAACGCCCTCTGCATGATGGATTGGAGGCCTTATCTATGAATCAGAAACTCAAGTGCTCTATTCTGCGACTAGTATTTTATGTGTAAAATAGGATGATGAATAGGTGAAAGAAGCAACTTCAGCTTGAGCAATGCCTACTTGACTATTTGAAATACTGCAAATTATTAAGTTGATGTTTGTGTTTCTAGGATGTGAAATGGCATTTGTATCCTTTCCTACTCTAGATTGTATGATACTTACATGCCATTGTCTCATTCAATTACCTGACAAATTCAATGTGAGTTATTAAGGATGTTTGTATGCAAATATATCAATCTATGCTTTGTGCATGCAAACCCTTTTTTCGATGAGATTTGGTGATTGATGGCATGTTGCAGGGTTTCCTAGTGAGTTGGTTGAAGATTCAAAATTCGTTCCTTTAAATGCTGATGATCCTGTCTATGGTCCACCTGTAAGTCTCCAAGGTCTAAATTGATGATTAATTATCTAGACTAGGGATTTCCCATGGCATTAACTCCTTGATTATAAAACTGACTTTTGTCCTGAAAAAACTAGCCATAATCCTTTTTCTTACAACAATTTCCAGTTGCATGCAAGTACATGTTGAAACAAATGAGATTTCTCCTTGAGTTTCTCATTTTTTCAGTAAGTTTAAAATTCAGCAAGCCCTTGCTATTAGTCAGATTGATTAGAACAGTAAATGGGACTTGTTTTCTACAATGTTTTTAAAAAGAACTCGAAATTATTATATCATAGGCCTTTCCAAGACATGAACTTTGTAGAGTTCCAAGAAATGGAAGCTTTAAATTAAATTTGTAAAGCTCATCAAAAGTGATAGGAGTTGTTCACTCTGTATTTCTTTTACTCATCATCTTGAGGATTGTAAGCTTTCATCCTATATCTCTTTTAGAAGGCATCAATGTCAGTGAACTTTTAGATATACCAATTCTTGCCATTATTTTCTAGTCTCGAACAGCAACTGTTGGAATAAGTTGCAAAAAATATTTTCCCTCTCTAGCATTAGAAAACAATTCAAATCTAACTAAAACAATATAACTAGATGCCTAGGATTGAAAACCTTCCCTTACTAATGCCATACTGGCCAATATGCATCATAGCATCTAAGGATTGGCACAAAGAACCCCAGCATGCCCTGATTTTAGCAAGCGAAGCCCAAACCTTTGCAAGTCATATATCATTTACCGTACCATACCTATTGGCAAGATTCACCATCTCAGTACCGAATTCTGTACCGGTGTTACACTAGCATAGTGTCGATACGGTACAAAATTTTTTTTAGCGTACTGAGTATCAGTACGCCATCCGTACCAAATATCGATACCAAATCGGTACGGTACGATATGCCCCATACTGCTCGGTTCGGGCCGGTATAGCATACCATGCCCATTGCTGATTGATACAAGCCCATACGTTGATATTTAAATCCACAAAGCATGCATGATACAACAGTATATCGACCTTGTTATGATGATCTTAATTCAGGTTTTTCTTATTTTTATTAGTGGAAGTCGATTTTGTTATTTTTTCATTAAATAAAATTTGTAGATAAAAAAATGTAGAAAATGGAGATGCAGGGGATCAAACCCTGTACCTCTCGCATGGAAACAGTGCGCTCTACCATTTGAGCTACAACCCCATATTAATTTGTTCCAATGGATGTTTCTTATTAATCATGATTAGAAGATATTTCACAATCTTCAACCTAGCCCAAATATTTCTCAGATGCTTTTTACCATTTGATATACAAAAGGACTATGGAAGATATCCACAACTTGCTTTCTAGGATAGACTAGTTGAGAATCACCATGACAATAACTGTTTCTCTGCTTCATTTGCTCATCAAAACTAGAATATTGGTTATATAATAGCATATACTTTTCATGGTACAAAAAACTTTCTTAATTCTGCAGAGGAGAACCATCAATATGGTCTCAAGTTCTTAACAACCACGTCCTTCAATGGAGATGGATCGTCATGAACTTTTTACCACCCTACCCTGTTATTTTCACAAATATCAAAATTTGACAAAATAGGCTTTCAAAGAATATCAGTGATCATTCTCGTTTCCTACAAATGGAAGGGATACTGAAATAAAGCACCTAGTGGGTGAATTAATCCAAATGGGATTACCAAAGGAATAAACATAGTTTTTTAGATGAAAATGTCATCACTTTCAAACACATCATTCGAGAAAAATATTAGAGGTTGTGATGGACCACCATGTTCAGATTTGAATGTCTGCAATATTTTAGATGCATCGAATTTGGAGAAGCATCAGTGGAAGTGTCATCAATAAACACTTGCATGGTTTGTCATCAATAAACACTTGCATGGTTTTACTTTCAGATGTTTGAGAAATAGTGAATGTGAGATGCTCTTAAGGAACCAAACCAATATTATTTTTTCCTTTTCCTAGCTCTAGCATACTTGCAACCGTAAATCCACAGGTTATTCCAGCACATTGACTGGCAGATTTTTTTTCCTTTTTTTCCTTTTTTGGAGAACTAGTATAGGAAAAGGCCCAGCCAAAATCAGGGTGAGGGTGGGACTTCAACCTAGGTCATTACTACCAAACCCCTAATGACTTTACCAACTGAACTAGCTGGCACCCTTGACTAGCATAATTTTTTTGATCCAAGGTTTCAATTGAACAGAGATACAAGTGTTAGCTTACTTATCATGATAACTTTCTGAAGCCATTTGTTCAGCATTAGAAGATAAAACCTAGCTTTTATGTTCTTAATTTTGAAGAGGGATGTTGGAAAAGTTGAAAATTTAATCTACTATAAAGGGAAGCAATAGTTTACCTTGTACAATGTGTAAGGATAAGTCATAGTTAATAATGTAACATGTGAATGCAATATATGATCAAAACATCCGTCGCCTACTGGAGGAGTGTGGCTCCTACGAGGTCACACATGTTTATCGGGAGACAAACAGTGTTGCGGACTGGGTTGCCTTTTTTGCCGCTCATCACTCAACGGGTTTCACCTGGGTGGATCACGAGTCTGTGCCAGAGCCTTTTTGTAGCCTTTTGTTTTCTGATCTTATTGGCCGCATTCATACCCATCGGGTGTGAGCCACTATTGTACCAAAAAAAAATACTATTCTTGTTCCTGTAAGGACCCTTCTGGGCATGTATATAGTTCCACATCAGCTATGTACTAAATAGATCTTGGGTATTTGTACAAAGCCAAGGAACCAAAATAAGACCTTCTAGCTAGCCTTTTTAGGTGAGGTCTTGGATCGTTACATACAATATCAGAGTTGACTCGACCCATGGCCTATGTGGACTAGATGACACTGCAGTACAAGCTATTTTGGGGCTTATCATGAGCCGATCATGGTTCTTGTGATTGGATTTGGTTGAATTTGGACCCTTAGCCTAGCAAGGATACTAGGGCTTAAAAAAGAAGAGTATGCGAGGACCTTTGCAGGTATGTGTTTAGTCCCACATTCGCTATGTACTGCGTAGATCTTGGATATTTATATTGGGCCAAAGAATTGAAATAATACCATTTGGCAAGCCTTTATGGGTGGTCTTAGGTCGCTATAGTTCCTGTATATAGTAACTTATCTAATTTTACTACAGTTGCTTTTATGAAATATTGCATATATTGGGGACTATATTAGAGTCCCCTTTAATTGCTGGTTTGAATGTTTCTTGAAAATGTTGTTTGTTGCATCCTCTCTTAAATTCTATAAATAAATTTCCTTTTCTTGCTGCCTCAGCATTCCAATATTCTTGTATTTCACCTTTTGTGAAGAGTAGTGCCTAGATGTTGGTTCATAAAAATTTGCAAGGTATCTAGTGTTAGGCTGAGTCACTAAAATTTTCTGCTTGTTCAGAAGTATTGGCATCATATGCTTGTTGGTACTCTTATAGGTTGCAATGTGAAATTTCGATATGCTGGTAAAGAATCTCATAATCCTATGAACCAAATCTCAGGAGATTCAATGTCTTCTTGTATTTCTTTATTTTCTCTAAACTACTGATAACCAAAATTCATTTAAAATCCTCTATATGTGACTATGAGACATTGATGGCCTTCATTTGGGGTCTACAAATGGTTTAATAATGTCTTCGGGGGGTGCTTACTAATTGGTTGGATATGTCAAATTTTGGCATAACTAATATTAGATGTTTGAGTTCATATGTAGTATTATTTTGTGTAAAAGAAGAAGCACAATGACAATGATTTTTCCTTGATTCCTTCTATGAACCTGAAACCTGATAAGCATGCACATATGATTGTCAAATTAAAGTAGCTATTTAAGGATTCCTATTTTGCAGACTTTGGAAGTTCTGACACTATGCACAAGTGCATAATGGCAGCTTCCATGATGGTTATTAAACAAGATAGATGTTCAGTCTCGAGAAATAGTTTTTACTTCATATCACATTATTTTGATGAAAAATCTTACCTATCATTATGGAAATCCCATTCAGTTATCCCACTTTATCAAACTTTGACGTGTTGGACAATTTTCATATTGCAGGCTTTATTGCTATTGGGATTTGACGCAGATGAAATGGACATGGTACCTCTCTCACACACAAGAATGAAAGCCCTCTTTTAGCCACTTAACACGAGAATTTCTGCGAAGATTGATTCCAACTAAGAAAGTGGAAGTCAGCGGCTAATTATAATAAGTATGCTATAGCTAGGATTCAAAAAATGGTACTTGCAGTGGTACCAATTTTCTGTTGGACCAGTATGGTACCAGTTCGTCCCTTGGTAGCAAGAATCTTCCATTTAGAATGGTGAATGGCTTCCAAATTTTCTTGAAAACTTATCCTTGCACTCGCTTTCTAAGTGTTTTTGTACTATTTTTTAGGAGACCTGCTTCCACATACCTACACCTAGCATGCTTCCGATAACTAAGATCGATCCCATATTGCTCATGGTATGGCATTGTGTACCGGTATCGTAATCGTATGCAATTTTGAGTTTTTTTTTTTAAAACAATTTTTGTTATCATTTTTTTGTTTTGTAGGCCTACTATGCCTATTAGGGTGATTTGGTTCCTTTTTTTAATATCTTCATGGTATTTGAACAGATGTGTCGTATCGGAGTGTTGATATCCATACCAACACCTAAATTCTTTATAAAAATTGCCGTCCCATTCAGGATGCCCCTCGGTGCCAACATAACTGGGCTTAATGCTGTTGATATCAACTTGCTTTGAATGAGATGCATGGTTTGGGCATCATCCTGGCTGAATTGGGCGTTGTATCAGCTGGTTTCCATTGCATGGCTAGTACATCTCAATTTGAACACATTTTGGTGTCCCAGACCCCATCCAGGTCCCGTTTTCATGCTAGAGTGGTACGGTACTGATGGTACCATCCCATTTCAACGGTATTTAAAACCATGGGCTCTAGATACCATGTAGAAGTTTCTTGCAAGTTGCTTAAGGCATAGATGTGTTGATTTATCTTTTCTAGTAAGCAGATATCCACATAATTTCTTTTATATTTTTCTTATCTTTTTATAAGATTTTATAAGCATTTAAGATTAACTTAGTTTCAGGCGGACATTCAGATCATTAGATCTCTTATTCATCATAAACATCTTGCTTCCTGGTGACTGTTTCCACCTATGATGTATGTATGTTTCAATTGCAGATTAAGAACTTTCTAAGAGAGCTAGATGGTGAGTTTTTAAAGGTAACCTTCACACAATCATGCTAATTCTTTTTGTTTCTTGCCATTTTCGCTCCTAGAAACATGGATGTTCCAACTATATGTCATCCATAAACAAAAAAGTTGCTTCAATTACATATATAACAAGTTATTTATATTGATTCAATATGTTTGATTAAGCATTTGTGTTTTTAATCTGATGCTTCTCTATGCTTCTTTAGATTATTACTAGAGGCATATTGCTTGGGACAAAGCTCATTATGAGGTGGAACTATCTAAATGAAGCTGATTTCATGATATATTTTATTGCGCAAGCAACGCTCATAGCCATATTTGAAACAAAGTAACTATAAGTTTTATGCATCCAATTTCACCACTCTTTCTCATCCAATTCCATGTCCTGTGGCATGATAAGCCTTCAGAATTCCTATATGTTGTCCTTATGCCCAAAAGGCAGTGAAGTTTTTTACCATTTCACCCACTTTTTTAGGTTCTTCTTTCATTTATCTTTACATGTAGATCCAAGTCTCCCACTTTACCAGGGGTATCTCCTTTTAGGTTATAAAAATCACTAGCAGAACTTCCTAGTTTTACCAGAGAATTCAGTGAATTTATTCACCTCTGCTTCTCTCATTTTCAAGAAGCAAAATGTATTGATATTTTCTAACCAAAGAGGGAATATGAAGTCTATTCATGTTGTTTATTACCTCAAATCAATGGTAAAATTGCAAATTTACTTTTATTAAGAATTTCTACTATTTTCTTGCTTTTTTAATCACATTTTAGTTTATCTGCATTGTAGATTAGCACATCAACTTTTCTGCTTATATTTTATTGGTACTAGGAATAATTATTGATTGAGCATTCAAAAACATGGTGGGGTGGTGGATGGCCAAATAGACAATAAATTGATACTTAGAAATCCGAGTCCAGAGAAATCCTAAACCCCTGTAACCGTCCATGATGGCATCCAAACAAATCTCTCTTTCTAGGAAAATCCAACTGATCAGCAGATCATGGGGTTAGAATTTCTAGATTCTATAGGAAATATGAATATAAAGAATTTGCATCATGTATAGACTTCAAGTGTCAATCCTCCATTAAGATTCAGTTTTTTAGATTTTTATTGCCTCTTTTTATTGTGCACATGTTTACCTTTTTCTTGAAGAGATATGCACATATTTATGTTAATCTGCTATTGTGCGGAAGAGATGCAGGTATCGATATGTCAATGTGCATTTGATGTTTCTCAATTTCTAATGCTAATTCTGGAACTGTCTTGTCTTCAGGTTATTTATTGTACCGAAGATATGATGAAGCTATCAGTTTGGGATGCAATGCATATTGAACAATGTGATCTAGAAGATGTGAAGGTTAAGATACTAATTTATTGTTATTTATATGTTCATCAAAAATTTTTGGCCTTATTCAAAGTCCATCAAAGTAAAAGTATTGAATAGTGGAATTACAGTAAACTGCCAAAGAAAAAAGTATAGATTAAACCCATAAACATGGTATTTCTGTATATTATTCTAGTGATATATCTCATTTTGCATGGCCGTACCAATCATACCATGCAAAATGCTAGTTCATTATATATTCAAAGGTCAATCTGCATCCTTGGTATTTCCGTTAGTAACAGGAATTTAGTTCCTAAACACCTCACTATTCCTAGACTTCAGAAAATCCACAATTCTAATCCTAATCCTAATCTAGAAGCCCGTCTCTCATTATCTTCCTTGCTATTCATGCTGATGCTATTCATGCTTCTGAGGACCCAGCAAAAGATCTCCTGTTTGATCTCTCATCATTTATCGGACTGAAAACATTATTTGTGTCATAATTCATAGACTATATCAACTAACTTGCATTATAATTCCTTACTTTTCCAGTGGTAAGTATGTTTTCTCAATTTACAGATTGCAAAATCATTGCCAAGAATATGCTTCTTATCTGGCTTAAGTGGCGAAGAGATGATGATGTTTGTTGATGCATTTCCAGAAACTGGTATGAAATATTCATCGTTCAATCAGCATATCTAGATTTCACAGTCAAATAAGTTAAGCAACTTATCTTCAAGTTGATATTTAGTTTGATGACAGGTTCACAAATGTAAGAAGAGCTAATATTCAGAGTTACCTTGTTTGCTTGTGCTAATCTTGATTAAGCATGCCTTATACACTTTTTTTGGTGATAAATAACCTACTTAACTCAGTGGTTAGAGTATTGCTTTCATACGGCGGGAGTCATTGGTTCAAATCCAATAGTGGGTAGAACTTATTAGCACTACTTAAAGTTAAGCATGTCTATCAGTCGATTTCCCTCATGCAGGAAATCGAACGAGATCTTCTTATTCATTCGTTTGACTTTCCTTCTTACAATAGTCTTGCTATAGAGTTGAAGAATCAATTAGCCCGGGATTTTTTATTTAGATCTTCAACTACTTTCAAAATCAGTAGTGGGCATCCAAATCAAAGATCTACACCATTGATCATGATTTATCTTACTAAAAATACCTGGAAACCAAAAATAACATGTTTTCATGGTCTCTAACCTGTGCATCATGGTCTCTAACCTGTGCATCATGGTCTCTAACCTGTGCATCATGTGGCCACAAAAATGGACAATTTTTATTGTGCTAGTATACTAAAATACATGATAAAAAATTAAATTGAAGCCCACCTTTTGGCCATGATTTAGACATATTGAAATAAATATTAGTTAAGAATTAATAAAGTTTAATGCTTAAATTAGAGCAAAATATGTTCGTATATCATTTTAACCGTTCATTTTGCACCTACTTGATGCATAAGCTAGAGACCTCCAAAATATGTAATTTTGTGTTTTTAAGTATTTTTATGGTATAAATCACAATTAATGGTGTGGATCTTCAATTTGGAGGCCTCATTATTTTATTTTAGAATCAGAAGGAATAGATGCCCTCTCCTTTTGAGAGGAGCATAGTCCATATGTGTGTGGGTGTGCATGTGCACGTGCACATGCAAATGCGTGTGCGTGTGTATACATTTTTAAGTATATACTTCTTTTACTTCAGAGGTCACCACTCCATCTTTTCAAGTTAATCATTATAATTTTCTCCTATCTTAAATTTAATGTGCACTAAAGTGCTTGTAGACTAGTATATATAGTGAATCATCATTCTTATGAAGACCTGTTGTTCAAATTTACTTTTTTACCATCAATATTTCTCTCACTGATAATAAAGATTTCAACCATTAGATTTAGATATAATGACTGAGATTAGCTCAAACCTTATGTGTAAGAGCTTGGGAAGACCACATCCTCTCATCAATCCCTTGGCAAGCTGCTGTTCATGAGCAACTCAAGTTCAGCTTGAAATTAATTGAGCACTTGAAGCTAAGCTCAATTACGATCGAGAGAGCTTGAGCACGGCCTCACTTGCTCACATCCCTCTTCTATTCATAAAGATGCATTGAGTTAAAACATAAAATAGTGAGATAACTGGAGGTTGAATATGTCTTAATGCATAAAACAAGAAGCAATTCTTTAATTCATAGAGAGGCATACATGCTCGATCAAGAAGGATTTGCCGCCACTAGTATGAGATAAGAATGTCTGCACATGAACGCATTCTTCTATTATATTGAACAAGCTTGATATTTTTGCAACACATTATCTACATTATTTCTTGCTGTTTTATATCAGTTCAATTCTATGAACTTTAATGCCACACATGATGTTATTTCTATGCAGGACTGAAACCAGCTGTATTTGCAGCACTTGTACCTAATAGTGCAGATAAACTACTTGGAGATGTGATTGAAGAGATCATGGGGGACCACGAAATGCTGGTTCGGTTCAACTTTCGTGATCTTATATCGCTTTGGTCTATATTATCAATTTAATTTTCTTACAATATTTCTCGCATGATTCAGTCAGGTAAGCAGTCAAGTTAGATTACGCCATTATACAAGAAGAAAAAATGATCTGGTCATAGTAATGTCTTCGCCGACACAAAGTACTTGGGCCAACCAGTGCAGAGGAAAGAACTGCTTCCAGAAAGACTTTGTCCTGGTTTTGTAGTCCCTGTAAAACCAAAATATGAAATTTGTTCGAGGGCATAAAGTATCATGACGGCCATCTGTAGCTGCTTCCGAAATCACTAGAACTGTATATTAATACACTATTATATGAAATATACATACTTATTTGTTCATTCGTTAATGGAATGTAAAATTTGCTGTTGAAGTGTGAAAGAAACAGTGAGAAAGAAGGGGAAGAAAGCAAATAAGAGGTTCACTCTAATTGCAATTATCTGGCTAATTCATTAATCTGGAAGGGCATCCCGAGATAAGAGTTCTGTGGGAGAATTCCATTTTTTGCAAGTCCTTTTGTTACAAAGTATTCAACAAGCTGTGTATGTTCAATACAACCTCCTTGTACCGTGAGAATGTTAAGAAATTGTTTGACACGAATTCCATGAGTCTTCCAGGTTAAATTTGAGATTTAGCCTTCTAACATGACTTGTGAATTCCATGCTTGCTAGTTTCTCCTTTTTTTTTTTTTTTTTTTTTTTTTTTTTTTGAAAGGGGGGGGGGGGGATGTAAAGTCGGAAAACAAAACATCATGGAGAGCCCTGGGCAGCTCTCCCTTCTGCGTCCACAGAGTACCATCTGAATGACTAGCCACATAAGAGGGCATCCAATTTGTGGCCCCATTGGCATCCTCCCCGTCGCTGCACATGCTTGCTAGCTTCAGAAATGCCCTGAAGGTGCATAGTTCCATTGTTCACAGTAACCGCGTGCGATGCCCAGCCTCACGTTATCCACATATGATTGTTGTTGATACACGATTGCCAGTCTATGTATCTGCAGAATGATTTAAAAAGTTGGTGGGAGCAAACTGGACAAAAAATGGTCTTAAGATTTTCTAATCCATTAGCAAATACATTAAAGACAGTCTCTTAATAAGAAAATTTTAACTCATCTTTGATGGCATGTGAAATGAGTAGTTTACTTAATGGCAAGATTTGAAAACCATGTTAAAATACAAAAAGAATGGAAAATAAATAAATAGTGAAAGGTATCTCGTTAGTAGCCAAGGCTGTAGAGATAAAGAGAAACAGAATAGGAAAAATCCATGGTTAGATTTATTTATTTATTATTCTGAGGGCAGTTCATGGTTAGATGTTAGAGACAAAATATAGAAGTTGAAGAAGCGATGACTTAGGCATGGAGGAACTGGCATGACAGATCTACAGACCAAGAGCACCACTTCAAAGATGGGGTTCTTCATGGGGGAGTTGCAAACAATTAGCATTACCTTAACAAAGCCTGTAGGTCCTTTGTTAAGGAATCAAGTTGTACTGATGTTCTTATGGTTCTTTTTTTGTATGGTGCACTAATGTTCTTCTGGTTCTTATTTCTCTAATTAAGCCATTAAATGTTTTCCTTTTCTTAATGTTATCCTAGTTGACTTAAGAGATTAAGTCCACTACAAAGAATAAGGCAAGTAACATCATATAACTAGTCACCCAATTTACTTGGTATTCAATATGAAACTTAATCTGAAAATCTAGAATTTTGAAGTACATCATTAACCAAATTAGCTAACAAAAAATACATTCAGTTTATCAGTTTTGCATGTCCCATGGATAAAGACATAAGCAGAATTATGGTCATGGATGTGACATGATTGCTTAGACAAATCGACTCCTATATTGTCACGTCCCCAACCCGAGATCGTGAGTCGGGGGTCGCGTCAACTGCCGCATATTCAAAGAGAACTTTCTCCACTAGCATATAAGGCATCTCAACATGATATCATAAATATACAGCGAAATAATTTAATTAATAATACACAAACTTTATTTGATTAACTAACTCAACTTACAATATCTCACAATTCTAACATTAGTTTAAGATAAAACATCAATTTAAATAAACTTTAATCTAAGATAATTTGTGCCACAGTTCTTTTAGTCACTGTTCCATATTGAAAACCTTAGTAGGCTACTTCTTTGAATCTATAAAAAAAAAAAAGAAATCGTATAATGAGCTAAACAACCTACTAAGCAATGAACACTCTAACTAGATAAATCAGGCAATCAAATAGATAATAATATGCAAAAAATAAGCATATATGTAGCACGAATATACAAATCAAATCTTTTTTAAAATATTAAAATTCTGTTCATATATTCAAAATTTTTCAAATATTTATTTCATCTTATCGATCCTGAGTTATGACCATATTATCCTATGGCAGGGTCATAACACCGACTAATTATCTGGCGGTGAACTGTGCATCATCTTACAGCAAAATCGTTTAGGACTGCTGGTCTGCTGGCGGTATGTCATTAATCATCTTAGACACAACCTTCAGGACAATTCACGTGCCAGCATATTAGTCCCCATTGGTGCGGTTCTCAACACAGCGAGGTTGAAATTCAAATAGTTTTAGGTTCTACATTCCAGTTCTAAAGTCATAAGGTATCAAATCAATCAATCATATTCATAATAAGATCGTATATTATCATAATATTTCAAAATAATATTTTTCATAATAATATACTATCCATCAAATTTATACATCATCATAATATCACTCAAAAGTCATGAATATAATAATTTAATAATTACTAATAAATTTTAAAAAGATAAAATTTTATTAATTGCTGATAAATTTAGAAAAAGTGAAACATTACTTGCGCTAAATTCAATCTTTCTAAAAATCCAAATATCATTTATAAATTAATTTTTTTCTAATCATCAAATTCAAATCGACCGTCAAAAACTATGGCCACATTTTTTCTATGGCAAACACCGACTAATCTTCTTGTAGTGAGCTGCACGTCAACTTACAGCAAAGTCCTTCAGAACCACTGGTCTGCTGGTAGTATGTCACCAATCATCTTGGATACAACCTTCAAAACAAATCACGTGCCAACATAATAGCCCCCATTGGCAGGATCCTCAATATAGTCTAACTATGAGTCTAAATCTAATAAAATTCAAAATTCTTTTTCTCAAAACATATTCCATATTCCGAATCAAAAGATGCAATATCGAAATCAATAAAACATAATCCATATCAAAACCAATATGTTCCATAAAAAAAAATCATACAATATTCTTAAAAAAGGCATATAACATTATGCATCAAATTCATAAATCAAGAATAATTCGATTCAAAAAAATATTTATAATTTTTTGATAAATCTAGAAAATGGTTACATTACTTACCTTACGAACACAATTCAACTAGCAAATAATATTCAAAAATTATATATATATTTTTAGAATTTCATCATAATATAAAAAAACTTAAATTCTTACACATGCGCAAGGCTGACCAAGAGGGAGTGCCCGACACCTTGGCCGATCAAAGTAAAATTCATCGAATCATACTTGAACTAAGGTACAGATGGTTTAACAAAGATCAGCGTGATCAAATCTTACAGTATTTGGCCGGAGCCAAGATGGGGCTGACACACCACCCGACAACCCTAGATCAGGATCCTTCACCAAGGTTAATTCAAAATCACTATGAACAGTCCCTATTGGATCCAACTATCCTAGAGAGAGTAGAGAGAGAAAGTTTAGTAGAGAGAGAAACTTAGAAAGAGAGAGAATCTTAGTTCGAGTTCAGTTAGAGGTTTGAGTTTAGTTGTCAATGGCACGATCAACCTAGATCAATTAATATGTCTAGCCATGAATCAAGAGAGAGAAATAAGAGAGAGAATAAGATTGAGAAAGCATGGGGAAGAGAGAGAAAAGAGGGAGAAAGGAAGCTTCTCTCTCTAACTAAGGAAGAGGAAGGAAGAGGATGGCTGCAGGTGATGCCTGAGATTAGAGATCTATGGTCGGCCAACAGGCAGCCAAAAGCACCAAAAACACCAAAAACACCAAAAACACCAAAAAACAGTTTCGACCTCTTGAACTATGAAACCAACGCATCTCGGTGTTTGGAGCTCTGGCCATAGCTTCCAACCACCATGAGGGATCAAGGTAAGCCTCCGGCAACAAGCGTTGGCAATGGAGGCAACCGGAATAAAAAAAAAAAATAGGGCTAGTTTTCAAAAATAGGGGAAGGAGTGCATTCCCTTTTTGCCCAAAATCTGGCAATTACCGGCTGACATCGAGGCTCCAAAGAATCTGAAGGAAAGAAAGAGGGTGGCTCGAGGGAGATCGGATCTTTACTTGGTTCTGGCGGCATTTGGATGCGGCGGCGACCACCGAGCTTCGGAGGGAAAACCGAAGAGATCTTCAGCAAAGAGCTTCGATTTGGGTTGGTTCCTTGGTGAGGAGGAAGAGAGGATGGGGTGGAGTTCTAAATACAGCTCGGCTGCGACCGGAATCCGATCCGTCTGACCAACTCAGGGAGGGAGAAGACTCCCATCAGGAGTTCTTTTCCCTCCAGGCACGTGCACGGCACGTGCCATTTTTTTGGGGGGGGGGGCCAATGTGTTGGGCCAGTCAAGTGGACCGGGCTCAGTTTGTTGGTTTTACATACATACATACATACACACACTTTTCAAAGAAAATTTTACGATGGAACAATTTTGATCACTATATATTTTTATTTTGAGATTAGGAAGGAATCCCACTAAGAGAGTCATACTACTGTGGAGTCTCTACGTGTAATAGCTTGTTTAGATCGAAATCTTGATGATAGCACCACTCAAGTCTCAAGACCTGAATCCCGAGGAATATGATCATTGAGGTAACACTTAGATCATCACACTCCTATAGTTAGACAAAGCATTACCTGCAATCATCACACATGCTATTCCTCGTAGTACAACAATTATACTTAAATTTGGGCCTCTAAAAACTGTGACTATGGAGTCTTATTTTGGAAGCTCATCTAAGGGGGACCGTCACCTTGTGATTTAGTAAACCTATGAAAGCAGGTCCACTTCACTTATGACACGTTTCGGCAGTTCCTTAGACAAAGCTCACTTATGGCCGGAGATGAGCTGATTAAGGCAAAAGCCCGTATCTGGTCCTAATTTTTGTAGATGAGCTGATTTAATACCTTTAAGAAATGCCATGATGTATGTTATTAGCATATAATACAATGTTAATTGATGAAACTAGATTAGAATTAGAAATAAGAATTGCAGAGGACAGTTGATGATTACTCAAATTTGAGTTACTGCTTTTGGGATTTGGGAGAGGGTAGTGATGTGAAAAATGCTGGAGTGCTGAAGGATGGACTTTGAAGCCTACAGGAGGAGGGAACCAGTACAGGAACATGAAGACATTGGGGGAGGGGGATTTGCTGTACTTCTGTTTTTAAATGAGTCAGGAATCAGAGTGCTTAGGTTGTAGGGGTTATACGCAAATTTGGAGTATCAATTAGGTGGTTAAGAATAATTTATCTTATAGACAATGGGAACTTCATCTTGCCTGATGCACCTAATTGCTGTGATCGATCATATTCTACATCTGGGAGCAGTCCTTAAACAGAGTTCGGGGCCTTTGACTAACACATCTCTGACTGTGACAAGGTTGTATTTTTAGTCATCTTTGACCATCATAATAGTAAAATCTAAAGCGGCTTAGTCATCTCTGACCACCTGTATAGTGAAACTTAAAGCAGCAGCTATTACTGTGTCAGAGTAGCATTATGAAGAACTGCAGCTCTGACATAGGCAAGAATAGCATCAGATTGCAGCAACTACACTAGCATTGATAATGGTGGCACAATGCTAAACTATTCATAGATGGCCCATGGTTCAGAAACTTTTGTGATTGAGTTAAAATAGAGACCAAGACCTTGAAGCAACTTGAGGGAGAATACTCTTTCAAAACTTGATTTTACAGAAAGCATCTTACATCAAATGGTGATTATATCAGCCAACAACAGCAGAATGCAAGTGATGGCCGTACCCTAGGTTCCTAACACAAGTTTTCATCTTCTCCTGTTTAGGTCCAAACACCACTAGTTGCAATTGACATTCACATTCACATTCTGAAAATCAGAGTGTATTAAGTCATATATCTTTTAATGGTCCATGCTTAAGCATAAAGGAAATTAAATATTGACATGACACTTGAGTAACAGAATAAGCATCATATAAAGTAACATGCAGTTTTTCTTTTTAACAATAATGAATGGAAGGCAAGAATATCTAGTCCATGCCCCAAATCAGCAAGCATGCAATTGATGGTTTGATGTTACAAAACACAAAGCTCTTCAGCATTATAAGAAGTCAAAACTTAGATTATTGGAACTTGGTGGTTTTCCTTCCCATGTTTCTGATGGCCCGAGAAGACCTTTCCACTAAGTTGAATGTTGTCAACAGGCCTTAAAATACCTCAGGGAGGAGGTCAAATTCGATTCTAATCAGTTTTGTGCAACAACATAAATTTTTACCTGGAGAAATCTTGGAACGTATCCCTGTAGACTAAAGATCAAATTCTACAGATAATTCAAAAACTTTAAGATGAACTCATTTAAGAACAGCGGTATCACCCATGTCAGCAAAATTAAATTATCAAGGATTACAACTACAAAGAATCTTAAGAAAAACTTTGACAGAAAATGAAAACCCATTCAACTTTCCTTAACTGATGAAGCAAAGAATTTCTAAACGCCAGAACAAGACCTATCTTACCAAAATGCCAAGTTATAAATAGATAAAAACCGAGAAACTTAAAAACAAAAAGATGAAGTAGAAGGTTTATCCCAATAGAATTGTTCACAAAGCAGGATGACTCGATGGAAATTGTGAGGAAAACCCATACGAGTAGAACAACAAAACATCCAAATTGTAGCAAAATATAACAAACAAAGGGTGATCCATATAGTTCGAAGCAAAGAATACTAAGTCCAAGTAGCAAACATCACCAACAATCAATACAATTAGAAACCCCCCCAAAAAAGAAGAAGAGCACATAGGACAGATAGAGAGATGAGAGCAGTACTGAGAATAGGAGGAGAACAAGCGAGACGAGAAGGAGGGAGAAAAGGGAGGAGGAGAAAAATACCTCAGGTGGAGGTCGGGGTTGGTCGGTCGGCGCCGGAGAGGAGGAAGGAGGAGAGGAGGTTGGAGTCGAACGCTCGGCACCGGAGAGGAGGAAGACGGGTGGCAAAGGCAGTGCCGGAGAGGAGGAAGACGGAAGCCGAAGAGGAGAAATAGGGCAGAATGAGGGAGGGATCGATCGGGGTCGGGCACTGGGTTTTAAGGGTTTCTAGCCTTAGACGACGCTTAGAAGTGTCGTCTTTGATCGACGCTTATACGCGTCGTGTTTACTCGACGCTTATTAGCGTCGTCTTAGGCTGGGGACAATAATGACGCTTAAAAGCGTCGTCCTAGGTCCAGTTCCCACGCTTCGCAGCAACGCTTTCGCTAGACGACTATGGCGACGCTTTTAAGCGTCATTTATTCTTCAAAATGCCGACACTCTTCAAAAGCGTTGGCAAAAGTTGGCACGGCAGAAAATTTTGCCGACGCTTTTTCCTAGCGTCGGCAAAAAAGGGTCGGCCTTTTCTAATTTTACTGTAGTGTACGTAAAAGAATTTTGCGTAGGTGCCCATGATGCTATCAACGTTACCCTGGACCATCCGCATTAATTATTAAAGAAAACTCCACTCGGCAATTGGAAAGTGGCATTCTGTGGGTTTGGAAAGGTAAACAGTATCCTGCATCGCATGCACCAACGCGGTGTACCGCAGCAATCAAGTCGTCTCATTTCTATAGGCTAATCATTGAGATTAGTGCACGATGAATACAGCATGCAAGAATAAGATGATCTGATTGGCATAGTGCATGGCCAAATATGATGCATGCAGTGCATGATATAATTTTTTGTTTTTAAGGCATTGCTACGGGACTGAGTTGTATTGTCTGAGCAAATTGCCTTTGTAAAATGAGACGTGGCAGACAGCATACAAGGATTCACATATAAACTAGGGCTATTCTGCAACGTCTCAAAACACCTTTTTTTTTTTATTTTTAAATTTCCCGGTCCTCCTTTTGTGTGGTGGAATCTCAGATGACTCATATAAGGACACTCCCTTTGTTCACAAGATCAATTTTCTATTTTCCTTGATGCTCTTGGTATCGTGAGCGGTTTGCATTTTATTAAGAAGCAGCTGTCTTCCGCCGCTGGTTTAAAGGGAGGATTGTGCGTATAAATACTTGCTTAATAGCTGGCCTTGATCCATCATTTAGATAAGACAAAACAGCTTTTGTATTCAATGGCCGCTCGACTTCTCGGACTTTTTAGAAAAATTAAAAAAGAATTCAATGATCCTTTTTTTTCTTTCTCTTTCAGTTTCTTTGGATGTGCAGTTCCCGATCATCTGCTTCTAAAAGAGTGCCAACCGTCGGTCACTGTATAGTTAGAGAGAGAGAGAGAGAGAGAGAGAGAGAGAGTGCCTAATCGAAAGTTGAACATGTCTAAACCTAAATCATGTTAGATAATTATGTAGATTCGTACAAATATATATTTAAACTTATATTCGATATGCATCGAAAAGATCTTGGATATTTATAGAAAGCCAAAAAATCTAAATAATATTTTTTAACTAGTCTTTTTAGATAAGATCTGAGTTAATACAAATGGTATCTGCAGATTTGGTCCATAACCTATGTGCATTAGAGGATACTATAGCATGGGCCTATTTGGATTACCATGAATTGATTGTGATGTTTGTGATTGAACTTGAATGGATTTGAATCCTTAGCATAGTGAATGTGTTAGGGCTTAAATACAAAAAATATGCAAGAAGATCCATACGGATATGTGTCTAATTTCACATCGATTATGCATTGGGTAAATCTTACCTTATAAAAGATCAAGAAACCTAAGTAACATCTTTCAGCTAATATCTTTGGATAGAGGCCCTTAGTTGGCTATGTCACGTACCAACTTAAATGTTTGGTTTCGAACATGAAGATAATATTTAAGAAAAGATAATAATAAAAATAAATTTTAGTATTTGGAGTATAATTGTATGAACTCAGGTTTTTCATTTAAACTAAGCAATCAAAAAATCTTGATTTAATTTTTGGATGGCATATTTTTGAGTATTTTGGGTGTGAATAAAACACTCATGAAGCCTATCCTACATGGCTAATAAACTAAAATAATCTAGTTTACTATAGCAAGATGGCTAAAGCTGACATGATTGAAGTCTCAGACAGCAAAGTGAGCCTGATTGCAAAGGCAAAGCCAAATTCATAATCCCCTAGTGCTTCCTATAAGGTTGCATTTTTTCCACAAAACATATCCTCCATGTTCTCATCAAATATATTTCCTTCTATTAACGTTTTTTTTAAAAAAAAAATTGGGAGGGTGGTAAGAGAGGAAAGGAGAGTCCCCACTCGATGCATTGGGGATAACAAAATAGGAGAACTTTTCTTCTGTACTTATTGCGAGTGCGAGTGCATTAGATGGTTGACTTTTTCTCTTTCGCAAAAAAAAAGGTTGACTTTGATGATTAACTTGATAAAAAGCCTAAAAAGGTGAATGATGGATACTTAATGGTTGTGTAGATTTACATCCCTAACAGTTTGGAGTCATTTCTTCCGACGGATCTCTGAGTCCCCACCCACCTTTCAGAATCATGCCTTCTGACCTATGTCTGAATCTAATCCATATTGGTTGGACCCACATGATGTGAACCATTTCATATAGGTGGCCCGCAGGTAAAGCATACAACAAACGTTGGCATGTTACTTTAATAGGTCTCATATTTGGTATTCCAAGTGGCCATGATGCACAGCCAAAACAAATCAGATGTGTGACTCTTTCTCCTTGATCAATCCTTCGAAATTCATAATATTAGACTATTATAATTTTTAAAATCATATCATAAAGATTGTTATGATCATTAAAATGAATTATGTTTCTGTTGAGAGAAGAGAATATTGGCTTATATAAATTTCAAACAATAATGAGATGTTAAAATTAAAAATTTACACTGTTGATTATTATCTATATTATTAAAAAATATTCAAAAACTAAAATTTATGTATTTTAATGATCTTTGATCTGTATACAAAAAAGATACAAAAATAAACAATTAAAACGATATGAGATCAGCTTTTATTATGATCTAAGTATTAAAATTTGCTGATTTTAATTTATACATATTTTTAAGATATATATATATATATATATATATATATATATATATATATATATATATATATATATATATATATATATATATATATATATATATATATATATATATATATATATATATATATATATATATATCAGGATTAATACGATAGATTTAATTTAAATATTTTATTATGTATGTATAAGTATACTAGTACAATAGAAACTGACCATTTTTCGTATCTGTATGATGCACAATTTAGAGACCGTCAAGGTACATGATTTTTGGTTCTTAGCTAATTTTGGTGGCATAAATACTAATGGTATGGATATTCGATTCGGATGCTCCATTAATATTTGGTAATTGAGAATAGTGGATAACCTTTCCTCGCGAGAGAACCATAGTCTATCTCATAATAATTTTAGAGCACAACATAAAGAGAATAAAAAATAATAGCCAATATTTAACTGTTGTTCCATCCTCTGACATTTGTTAATTGGCAAGAATAAATAGCATTTATACAAGTTTTCATTGTTCATTGGGATATAACAGTAGCTTTTAAATTCAAATTCTATATGAAGTAGCAAAATAAATTTTTTATTTTCCTTGAACTAACCCTTTGTTTAAATCCAAAGATAACAATAGCTTTTAAATTCATCTGACTAATATTTCCTCGATGAGCTACTTAATCCATTTCAGTTCACTTATACTATTCAAGGTGAGGTTGAGCCAGCTTGGGTTAAAAATACAAATTCATGTTTGATTTAAATACAAAAATTGTTTGGTTATACCCAAACTAACATATAACTTCACAAGTTTTGGGTTGTCTTAGGTATTACTAGCTCGAGGTTTGAGTTAAACTATAGATTGCCCCAATTGATGCCTCACATTATCTTCATTATATTTGGGATTGCCATAGGTCAGATTTGATTATGTTCATACCAAAATATAAATTATATGCCAGAGCCAACCCATCCCTGATTTCCAACAAGGTGAGGTGGCCCATGCAGACCAGTATGAGTGAGTGGTTGAGGCTAGATACATAGAGCAGTAGATGGTAATAGAGAGCCAAAAGAGAAAAGAGGATTAGCTTACCATTCATCAATATCCAAATCTAGGCAATATTTAATAGCTGAATCTGAATCCAATATCTTGGTGGGCACATTTTCGAGGAAAACAAATGCAAAAATTTAAGAATCATATCGATATCGTAACCGTAATTGTAAATTTAAATTAGAAAAAATTAAACTCTTTTATCAAGGTATATGCCAATGCTAAACCCAACTTACACATTGCCAATCAGCACAAAGTTGTTCTCCACTTTTATTTCTGCTAAAAAAAATGACTTCATGTGAATCCAATGCAATCCTAACCCTAAGAGAGAGGTGCATATGGCCTCATGTTATGCAGGTCCCACATGGCTCCTAGACCACATTGTCATGATTGAATCCTTCCATGACACCATCAATGCCCCCATCATCCCAGCTGAAGCGATCCATACCATCCCATCAACACAAACTCACCCCACATACCAACATATCATCAAACAGCATCACATTTCTTAAAAACCAAGTAGCGGATCCGCCCATCGCCGGCCATATTCCACGGGCCCTTACGGCAGGCCAACTTTTCGGATCTCCCATTCTCCAATCTCCATCCCTCTCTGCCTCCACACTCAAATGGCCCGCACTACAACTCAGCACAGAGGCCACCGCTTTTTAGGAGTAAAAGTAAAAGTGGATTCGATGATACCCGTCCATGTTTATTTCTTTACAAATAATAAAAATTTAAATATCTAATTAATATTTATATCGATATTTATATCTTGAAAAAATTAAATATAAATATATATCTAAATATTTATAATTTTATTTAATTTTATCTAATAATTATAAATTTTTAATAAAAATAAATAACTAAATTAACATGTTATTAACTTGGTCTCTTGTTCATTTAGTAATATTTTTGATTATTTTACTTTTAATTATTTTTCAGTAGATTTGTATTCATATTTATTTACAAAAATATAGATTTTTATTCTACTAATATCTAGAGCTGAAGTTGGGTCGAATACGTATCGAATACAAGCATATCTATATTCATGTTTGTTTTATTTGACACATACAAATACGGATACGGATGTTAGTGGGATGTAAAAATTTATATTCATATTTGTTTTGAATGGATGTAGATACCAATCGGATATTAAAAGTATAAATATAAATACGGCTATAAATTATATAATTAATTTTATGATTATAAAATTAAAAATATTACTAAATAAATAATAAATTAAGTTAATAGCATATGGTTATTTATTTTTTAAAAAATTAATGAGTGCTATATAAAATTTAATATAATTGGAAATAAAATGAGATATTCGAATACGAATATAGATATTAGTTGAATATTTAAATTTCTATCTATATTTAAAATAAATCTAAATATAAAAATAAATTTGGAGGAATATTATCAGTTCTTGCCAGTGACAAAATACACACAGCTAAGCGCCATGGCCTCTGGCCCCCGCGGATCCTCAAGCTTTCCCGATTCGACGATTACGTAAACCCGCCACCTTTTTCCCTCTCCAGGTAATGCTACGGAGCCCAACAACATTACCAACAAGAAGCTACATTTGTGAGATGAAACAATAAGGGAACCATTTGGTACAAAATTGGGGCCCCGACGTGCTTCGTTTTAATTATTTTCCAATTTCACCCTTATATAGCTCCAAAATATCGCATTCCGCCCCCTCACCCCGTCCGCTTTCTTCTCCGCCCCGTCCGCCTTCCTCAGATTCGGCGGCCCGGTCTCCGGTGGCGCGCCGACCCCACCGACATTACCTCGTACCGATTATAAATATTTCGTGGGACTTCTCCGCACTCCTGCCCCCCCGTTCCCTTCCTCCGCCGCCTCCGGAGATGCTGCTGTACGAGACGATCGCTGCCGCGGAAGCGGCGCTGGGGCGTAATCTGACCGCCGCCGAGGCCCTCTGGTTCCGCTACTCCGCCCAGATGCCCGACTACCTCCTCTACTCCCACAACCTCATTTTCCTCTTCATCGTCTTCACTCTCGTACCCCTTCCCCTCGCCCTCCTGGAGCTCCGCCTCCCCTCCACCCTAGTCCCCTACAAGCTCCAGCCTAAGGTCCAACTCCCCCCGGCCTCCTTCTTCAAGTGCTACAAGGACGTCATGCGCGCCTTCCTCCTCGTCGTCGGGCCTCTCCAGCTCTTCTCCTACCCCTCCATCAAGGTCTCGCTTCATTCTCATCTCCCCCGACCCCACCCCCCTTCTTCTAGGGCCTTCTAGGGTTAGGGTTTTCGCCTTTTTTGGCTGGATTCCTCTTTTTACCCTCCGCTTTGTCGAAAAGTCTCAAAAAGATTTTTTTTCCTGGTTTTTTAATGGCTAAAAATGATGCAGTTTGTTGGGATACGGACGGGGCTGCCGCTGCCGTCGGCGGCGGAGATGGCGGCGCAGTTGGTGGTGTACTTCTTGGTGGAGGACTACGGGAACTACTGGATCCACCGTCTGCTGCACGGGCGGTGGGGGTACGAGAAGATCCACCGCGTCCACCACGAGTTCACGGCGCCGATGGGATTCGCCGCGCCCTACGCCCATTGGGCCGAGGTCCTCATCCTCGGGATCCCCTCCTTCGTCGGCCCCGCCATCGCCCCGGGCCACATGATCACCTTCTGGCTCTGGATCATTCTCCGCCAGGTTGAGGCCATCGAGACCCACAGCGGGTATTATTACTGAACTTTTGATTGCAGTCGCATTCTTTTCTGATTCTTCTAGTTTATATCGTTTTTTTGGCCAACATAATGGACTTTATATTAATTTAGGAGTTTGATGAAAGGAGAATTTTTGAAAGCGTTGCGTATGGTCCACTTGATCCTGTTATGAGGTGATGATGTTCTGTTTGTTGATTGTTTAACCATGTTGAGCTCATTAGTAACCTGCTTATATTCTTTTTTTAGTATTAAAGTAAACAGAATTCAGCTTTGAAGAAGGGGAAGTTTTTTCTTTTTTTCTTGTTTTTTGCTTCCAGGGCAAGCATCCTTTGATTAGGGATAGAAAAAACACAACGTCCATCACAACATCAATTTATGCGTTTTAAGATTTACCAACTCTAAAGATTATACAAGGGACTGCTGGTATTGCTGATCCTTTTGATTTCCCAGCTTTCAGAGTTTGAGTCCATTTGCTTTTCTCGTCAATATCTGACCACTTAGCATCATTAATTATTTGTTATGCACATGATTTGGCTATGGAAAAATGCTCAGCCTGTTGATCATTTAACCATGCCATGGTTATATGCTACTACTATAGGTCACACAAGGAGACTACTAAGGTGCCTAGGCCTGGCGATAGATGATAGGATGAAAAATATCATATATGTTTTTAGTAATGAAGGAAGTAAAAACAGACAGTAAAGAAGAGGGAAGCATTTTGCTTGGAGGCCAGGCATACTCCAGGTGGGAGAGCTTGTTTATAATTTCATTATTAAGTTTTCATGCTACCATTAGTTTTTTTTTTTTTTTGAGATCCTAATTTCTTCAAAAGCGAGCCAAAAAAAATTCCATCATTATCTGACTCCTTTATATTCCTGCTTTTGCAATTTGAGTCCTTTTATTAACCTTGTCACTCATCAATCAACAAAATGAAGAAAATGAAAATCACTTCTTAGAACCTTGACCTTGTCACAGCGCCAACAACCTAAGATATGTTATGTTTACAATTGGCTTGTGACATTCGCATTGCTTAATCATGTGTTTTGCATATCCAGCCTAATCCTTGCCATCTTGTTGTGCACAAAAATAACACGAAAAAACAAACTTGTGCATGACAAAAATAATCCTTGCCTAATCATGTCTGTCAGTCCTTTGTTCGGTGCATGACATTCCACCACAATAAATCAAACTTGTGCTCAAGGTTGGTATGCTTAGAAGAATTAACTTTTTGGTGTAAATTTCTCATTTTCCTTCTGACAAAATCCATTGTCTTTACTTGTGTCTGCTGTTGCTAGCAGTTTCATGACTGCGTAAAATATATGTAGGTAGAACCTCCATTGTCGATTGATGCAACCATTATATATATGTGTTTATAATTGCTTCGATTACCGATGTTTGACCATACCGGTTTGTATTTGCCATTTTTCATGAAATTCAACAAACCCAATCCATCTTTTTTTTTTTTGTTTTGGTTTGAAGGCATGTATGTATCTTGTTTGATCAAAACCACATATGAAACAACTTGGATAAATTTTTTCTGTTTTGGCTCTTTTATTGCCATATCACCTTAATGGCTTTTATATTTATTTGCTTGCTATATGTCTTCTTCAAAGAAAAAGAAAACAAAATACAAAGCTTAATCTCATCATCTGGTTGACAAGCACATCAAACTGGTTTGATATGTTGGATCTTTCAATATCCAGTCATGCATTCTTACCTCAATATGCATGCACATAATTGAAAAACTAACCCATGGTTTTAGTGTATCTGCAAACATTGAGTAGTTTTCCCTTTTCTAGGTGGATAGAGCCTAACAGCATCTTGTATGTATCAAACATATGGTAAAACTGAATTTGTTCATAAAAATGAACCCATCCAATTAAAAACATAATCTAAGTTGGCAAACTACTGTATTTGTCTTGGTTAGCGATGCTCTTGTTGGTTGGTGATACACTATGCCCTTTTGTGCTTTTCCATTATTTATTTACTGTTTGCTTCATGATACTCATTATATGTTGCATATTTGTTGAACCTTTTTGCAAGAAATAAAAATGTCTTGTGCTTGCTCTTCTGGAACATATGGTCTCCAAGAGATAGATAGATGTTGTTTGATGGGATAATCAATCCATTTTTACAAATAATAGTGGCAAAAAAATCATTCCTAAAAGATGATTTTGACTACAAGTGAGATTTTCAAAAACTATTGGTGATAGTCTAAAACAAAGTTATAAGAATGACATGCATTAATAGGAGATGATCAACTAGACAAGTCATACTCCAAAAAATGGTAGTTCATAGGATTCTAAGGGAGCTTACTACTAGTTTGCAAGGCTAAAAGGAGTTCCAATGAGGCACTGGTAGTTTGATGCTACACATGCAGCAATTGACTATACTGATTGTGCAGAACAGCAGATAAGATCAGCTTCATACTTGAAATAATAAGGGACCCAAATCATTAATCTTAAATTTATGTTGTAGGCAATGTTTTATGAAGTTTCCTGACTAACATTTTATTGTGCCATCAACACTGAAAAATAGGACGATGTTATTGCATGAAGGAAGCTAGATGAAGAATGCATAAATATGTTAATTTTTAGTGAACAACATATCGGTAATTGCTTGCCAGTGATCTAACAATTCACAAGGATCTCGATTTGGCCTTCATTGGGACAAACTTAACATGTATTTTTTGTTGGGGGGATGGTAGAAGGCAAGATAGGGTTGTAAACAAGAATTTACTATTGGTTTATATCGTAAACATGATGGGGAAAGTTGACAATGATACTATGGATGCTACATCACACCATATGTTTGGTTTGTCTTGCATAATATGGACCATATCTTGTCATGCTGGTACAGCAGGCTATAGTGCAGGCTTATATGTAAACAGATTGCTGCATTATGTGTTCAGCACAGTTAGCACCTTTTTGATTAACCATACATGTATGTATGTATATTAGCCGCTTAGACTGTAACTCTTTATCAAGTATTTTATATGCTCTCTTCTGTTTTACCAAAATAATAAGATTCCTATTGTTTGTTTTGATGTAGTATACTGCTAATTGATGTTTACCTATTTTTTTCTTGCTTTCTTATTTGGACATTTCGATTACATGCATATGCATTATAACTTAGCATGCTAAATTTGTTTAATAGGCAAGAGATCAAATAAGTGCTTAAAACATGTTTTCTTCTAGAAGGCAATCAAAATTAGTCTAGATTGTAAAGGTAAAAAAGTTGTCCTAGTTAGTGTCATTCCTGTCGCAGATTGTCTTGGTACGTAAAACATGTTTCATGTAGTATGATTGGTCTTACCTGCATAAGGAGCATAGCTAGGGCTTTCCACAACATGTTTGTCTATTACCTTCTCTTATATGTTTATTTAAACAGTTGAATCCCTCACATGAAGCAAAACCCTTAATTTGCATCTATGAGGATTTGCCACCACAATCACTAAATAAATTAATAATATGCTATTGAAAATGACTCTATCAAAAAGTACAAGCTATAGAAAAAGTCTCTTAGTTTTGCTTTTGAAAAAATAGTTCCTAGTTAAGTGGTAGAGTTATCACAATGAATAGCATAATATCTATAAACAAGGAGAAAAATTGGTAAGAATTCAAAAGTTATTATTTCTAGAAAAAGCAAGTTCCTGGACTTTTTTAGTTGAAATGGCAATTTGTCAGTGGAGGGTTTGTAACAGTTGACTGAAATGACATGAGAAGAAATCAAACAACTTACAATTAGGAATTGCATCATTTGGAAAAAAAACCTATAAAAGCCGAAAGACCTCAAATTCTGAACCTTTGTCAAAATAGCAGAAAAGTCGAGCTTTTGCTGGAAAAAAGTTAAGGGCCAGAAGCTTTACCAATTTGCAGCCAGTAGTTTGACATATAGGAGAAAGAAACTTTGTTTAGGAGATCATTAAAAATCTCTAGCTCAGAAGCCTTAGATACGATCAAGATGGGCTGCCACAAATAGATAGTTGACCTAATGATGACACAAAGCTAGGAAGAGAACCTATATTGTTGAATATGGCAAAAAATAGCAATTAACATCATCATCAGCATCATTGTCATCCAAGCTTTTTTCATATTATATGGGTTTGGTTATAGAACACAATTGAGATGGCTCGAAGGAAGGGTTGAGCAAATCTCATAATTGGTCAGCTTAATATCAATCCAATAGAAATTGGTGTGAAATTTCTGGCCAAGTAAATAAAGTCAAGAGAGGGACATGTCATGAAACTTATGGGGCATCAATGGTAGGAAACTTCTTCCAAGGGTGATGTACTTGCTTCGGAAACTTTCATATCATCTTAACAAGTTGTTGTCTTGGGCTTGAGGGAAGGGATTGAAGGAGTGCTTTTTTTGGAATTGTAGAGCAGATAACCTCTTCTGAAGGCTTTTGAGCATGTAGGTCATTTGAGCCATTGTTGATTTAAGATGGCTTGTGCAATGCAAATGTATGCATATAAATGCTTCTTCAACCACTTCCAGCATGCCCATAAACTGTTGATGTTAGAGTCCAAGAAATCGGGACAACCAATGGCAAAATGAGAAGCAAGTTGGGTCGAGTCAGATACAACCTGAACCCAACATGGTTGTATCTGCTACTACTATAAGTCAGTTTAAAAATTGGAAATTTCACCTTGAAAATTTAAATATAACACCATTTTTACAAATTTTACAGTTTTTCTCACAGCTAGTATTTTATTACTTTGTAATGTTAAAGGATATTAAAGTTAATATGAAATTTCTTTCTTCTTAGTAAATGTTACATTTGTTTATGAATTTTACAATTGGAGATGTGGATATGCTTCCCATTGAAGGTTTCCAAAAGATGTTTTTTTTTTCTTTTAAGCATTTTATGTAATAGATTCCCAAATTAATGAATATAGGGTGCATTCGGTTCATGATCGAAATTAGAATCGGAATAGATTGAAATGGAAATTGGAATAGCCATATCTCTTTACACGTTTGGTTCGTGATCGGAATCGGATTTGAATACTAAGGGAGAGTAGGGATTGGATTTTGGAGGGGATTGGGGCATACCTATTCCCCCCTAGAATCAGAATGGGACTCCCCCCAACCAAACGGTTGGAATGAGAGTCACTCATTCCTATACCCATTCTAGAGTCCAAATACCCCCAACCAAACATGCCCTAGTGTAATCAGATTCTAATGAATTAAGTTGCACTAAATTTATTTTAGTAACAAATTATTTAGTTTAAGTCTATATTTCTGGATTTTATTAGGATTAATTAGTTCTTGATTGTGTGATCGGTCATTTGAAGAAGAGATACATTGCCAAATGAACAATGTGAAATGACTTATTAATTTCAGGCTGCAATTTCTAGTCTTGTGGTTGCTTCTATCTTTGCCAAACATCCAACTACAAGCTAATTCTAGTGATATACTATCTTGTCCAAAAATGAATGGTATCAGTTGCGCATGCTAATTTACATGATAGGACACATAACTGGAAAAACATGGATAGATTGGAGCTTAATGTATTTTGATGATTAGATCATAGCAAAATATAGTATCATGCTATTAAAACCATCCATTTTTGTATTAAACTTGATCTTAGGTTAAAAACCACCAAAACAAAATCTTTTGTTTCGAAGCTTTCTTTTATGATGTAGATCATGGATGATTTAAATCTTTAATTTGGAAGGTCCATCCTGGTGTGCAGTCATAATTCACATTGGGGTGAAGAGAAGACCCCTTGCCTGCGAATCAGGGCAGCCCAAAATCATAGTGGGAGGTCATGATGTATAGGCAAAGGACCACCAAAATATCTCCTTTTCTATTTTTAGGCATTGTAGGCCTTATTGCTCTTATCCAATTGGTTAGATTCGCATCTGTGAACCCCAAAATTGATTTTTGTAGTGGGTGTGAAGTCCTTGCTTAACTCCCGGTGTATTATAACCACACCTGGAAACCAGATTTATGTATGTATCATATTTAACTATACAAATTATAACGGGAGTATGCTGTGGTCTTTGGGTCTGTCAAATTTGCCCTTAGTGAAACATTAAATTAGTTTTCCTGGAAAACTTCAATATAAGATAACCATGAGTATGAAAGAAAATCCTGTTAAAAAGTTTATAACTAGCTGCCTAACTATCTCTTTAGTATCATCTCTAACTTTCGCAGTCTAGGAGAAGCTCAACATTGGAGATCCTCTCATTAAAAAGGGAATGCTAGTGGATTCCATTTACCTCCTTTGCTGCACCAACAAAGAGTCCATCAACTATCTGTTCCTTAGATGCAGGGAACCAAGGACAATTTGGGACCAAATCTTACAGGCACTGAATATTGACAGCTAACCATTTTCTATGCATGCTCTTTGGTCAACTTCACATCGAAGAAATTTCCAGAAAGTGCTTAGGACATTGTTTGATCCCCTGATATTGCAATCTGCTGGACAATTTGGAAAGAAAGGAACCAACATATCTTCCTGAAGAAATTCAAACCAATATCATTCATTCTAAAACAATACACAGATATGTTCGATTGCTGGTTACCTTCAAATCCTAGAATTTCTAATTGTTCCAATATATCTCAAGAATTTTATGTGATATCTGATTGTGATCTGCATTGATTTCTTTAGTTGAATAAATTAGGGAAATAAATTAGGGTGGGTTTCCTCATCCGTTTTAATCAAAGAAAGAGCATATCTATATCTAACCGATGTTTTCTCTTCCCAAGTTCTCTATCCAAACCCATTCAAATTTATGATATGATAAGTTCTCATCTTGCATACCCAGTATAATATGTATATACATATATGTGTGCACATGTTTATATATAATATATGTAACGTATATGTGTATGCAATAGAGATAGAATCTCTGTAACAATCATATTTGAGTTAATATAGAAAATTGATGGCTTTATTGTTCGATATTTCTCATGTATTTATGTTTTAGTAGGTCCACTAATTATATAGTAAATATTACAAAGTTGAGTCCCTGCTGGTATCGAAACTGCTTGCATAGAAGTATATATTTGTGTACTGTATGAGAATTTTATCAATAAAAACAAAAAGGGTAATCAGAAATTGAAGACATTTCTTACTCCAAAGATGCTAATCAACAAAAGCTTTCTGAATGCAAAATGTTAAATTATTGTGATTCTCAACTCTAAAATGCCCACAACGTCTATGTGTTTGAGTTCGAGTAGCCTTCAGTATCTTCAGAAAGCCACTGAATCATATCTACATTGAGGTTCTGAATGATCATAGACTTGCTTATGAAGTAGCTTAAAATCAAGGAAGTTTTTCAATTCAAACTGTATATAATTTTTTCAGAAACTCCTATTTGCATCTTGCTGGCTTGTTATCCTTTTCATTCTTTCTTAATATCTAAAGTGATTCACAACTATTATTGCCTGTGACTAATGTTGGTCTTATAGATTGAACTGAATAGAGCCAGTTTATCAACGAAAAAATGTAAAACAGTTCTTGCAGGTCTCTATGGATGCTAGACATGCAGTTAGCCAGGATTTTCTTGGAAAGAATGCTCTTGAAGTCATTGCTAGATTATCTCTTTCTGAACATTAGTATTTTTGTGGATGGGCAATGTTGCTTATCTCACAGCCTGTGTTTTCCCTTTCAGTCTATAAATTTAATTTCTTATCTCTATTCTCTTCTGTTTCGATTTCATATAATTAACCATCCATATGCTTCCAGTGTCCTATAAGTTTTTATGCTTTTTAGCATGAATACGTCACCCGCTGAGAAAAGTATAGATATCTAAAGTTAAATCACTTGCTCAAGCAGTTATTGAATCCTATTATTTTTTTTGCTGACAAATGTTTCAAACAGCTATGACTTCCCTCTAAGTCCCACAAAATATATCCCATTTTATGGAGGGGCAGAGTACCATGATTATCATCATTACGTAGGAGGCCAGAGCCAGAGTAACTTTGCTTCTGTCTTTACCTACTGTGACTACATATATGGGACTGACAAGGTTCGTTAATTTCTTACAGTTTTAAGTGTGTGGTTAGCTTTAAAGGGAGAGATCTGGTATATTGATGCTATACTTGTTTCTTTATCATCCCAGGGTTACAGGTATCGCAAGGCCCACCTTGCAAAGGTAGTTCTACTTCTTTGCCAGTATCTCTACATATTATGTGTCTTCATTATAGAAGTATCACATATTACTTTGTAACGAAGCATACATGGACATGCATACTAGTTTCTGAGAACAAATGTTAATTATTTTAGCATCTGCTAGATGCTCTCTCTCTCTCTCTCTCTCTCTCTCTCTCACGCATGTGCGTGCACGTCCGTGCGAGCACGTCAAACATGACATGCTTGAATGTAAATTGTTTTAGCATCTGTTTTCACAAGCCTAAACTAAATGGTGATACATGGATGGTAGTATGCAAGTTATTTTCCTTTATCTGGAAAAAAATTCATGCATTGAGACTTTCAAATTCTATATATTTCATTATACAAAGTTATAGATGATACCCATTCCATGCATTTAGGTTCAAAGTTGTAACTTCATCATTGCTATTTTCTTCACTATACTAATTTTGTTTGTCATCTTTGACAGTTGAAGGAGCAATGGGCAACGGGTGGCCAAAATGGAGAAGCCAATGGTTGGAATCAAAATAAGAAGTCTGAGTAGGATTAGATCTTCAAGCCCTGTGCTTCAAAAATTTGTATGCGTATTCTGGCTGGTAGGTTTTGGCTACTTGGTACCAAATCCAGGTCATCATCCATTTTGGGGGCGTATTAAATGCAGCGTTTAAGTAGCACTCATCTGAGTTCATCTCCTCTCTTTTCTACTGATGTTGTCTTGTTGGTTGCTCGTCTATTTACAAAAAGAACATCCAGTGATGGCACTTGTTCAACTGATTTAAGGCAAGAAGATTTCCCCTGCATTTGGTACCAAATTTTTGTTTCACTTTGATTTTGCTCATGTTGGTAAGCCAGCTTCCTTCTGCTTTAATCAGACAGCTATTGTAATGAAATCATTAAATAACCTTGGGACAATCCTTACTTCAAATGTATGGAATTCATCATTGGTTAAATTCTCCCAACACTGATCAGTCAAATGATTCCTCATATAATTATGGATATTTATCTATATACTTTTTGAAAATTGATTGATTGCAGGAGCAATCATAAGCCATGTTTTCTCAACCATGCGAAACAACAATCTATTCGTCACCTTGAAAAATCATTCTTGCATTACTTGCTGATCATATCCAATCATAAAGTTTGTCCTGCGCCTTAGCAAATTAGCAATATCAAACCAAGAAGGCAACCATTCAAATGGCTGATAGCAACACATGCGGAAGAGTTGGCTAAGTTTCTTATTTAGCAAGTTTGAGGGCTAGGAAAAACATTGAATTTAAGCAGGCAAAATTTGCCTGTCACTTGAATAATGTGCTGACGGATGTAATGCGCCTGGTATATCTTCCCAAAGAAAAATTTAAGGTCAGCGTTTTCTATGACGCCATGGCAGTTGTGCCAATCAACTGGAAGCAACACCAACCAGTATAGCAGGCCACAATCCCAATGATAGCCAAACCAGTTTTAGGTGAAAAATTAGTCACAACCACAAGATAAGAGAACCCAGCATAAAGTTCAATTATTGACTGTTACAGGCCTATATGGATGCCTCCACTGCATCCAAATCCCGTCCAACAATCAAGATAACCACGCAAACTCACTCAAAATGCAGTTCTATCTAAAATTTGGTCCAGAGCTCCGATATTCAGCCCCAAAGCATTATGTTAAAGTCACCACCAATCATTCAGTACCTCCGAGGGCCGCGGTCCAGGAACCTCCCGGACGGGCACTCGTATGCCCAGTGACCCCTTCCACCACAGTTGTGGCAGATTACTAAGGGACCCATGCAGTCCCTGCTCATGTGGCCGAATTGGTTGCAGCTCCGGCATACCACATCCCGGTATCCACCACGAAGCCCGCCGCCGCCGCCGCCGCCGCCGCCCCTTTCACCGAAAACATCTGCCTTTGGACACTGCCTGGCCACATGCCCGGCAACGTTGCACAGGTTGCACACAGGCTCATTTTGGCAGTCACGAGCGAGGTGCCCTGTCTTCCTGCAATTGTTGCAAGCCTTCTCGTTGGTGCAATCAGCAGCAATGTGTCCTTGCTTGTAGCAATTGTTGCAGAGCCTTAAATCCCCAGGCGGCAGCTGGGGAGCAGTACAGTCCCTCGCAAGATGGCCAACCTTGCCGCAGGTATGGCAAATACCCTCGTTGGGGCACTTGCTTGCCGTATGGCCAGGCTCTTTGCAGTTCCAACAGAGGGCCTTTGTAGTGCATTCTGCCGCTATGTGCCTGATTAAATGGATTACATAATAATATATCTAAAACCAATGAAAACTAAGGAATAAAGCAGGTGAATGTTTCCGGGATAAGAAATGATGAAGGCTAGTAACAACAAGTTAGCAAAGTGATCTCCTGAATGAACATGGGAAAGAATAAAGTATGTATTTACAGTTAATATGCAGTTCAAAGGTAATCAGATGTCATTGATGATTCAAATTAAACTGCAAAACCACAATCCCAAAACCCATTCAAACTTGCTATTACCATTATACATTGTATTTGATCATGCAAACTGCATTGGGATTACGACTCATATATTTGTTTTCACTTTATGATGCGCTTTGATGCAATGTAAATGATCAAAGAGATGACATGCGCCTACACTGCCGTCTACAGTAAGATCCACCAATCAAAAAACAAAGTACCGGCAAAATCCAACTCACAAGCCTACTAAGACCATGTAAGTATATAGTGGAGACATATTATATTCTGATTCTTACCCTGGTAGGCCACAATTATTGCAGACAGCCACATTTGGGCATTCCCTAGCATAGTGTCCAGGTCGCTTGCAATTCTTGCACAGATCAAGACGCCTATAAAGAAACAGCAAAACGAGAATTTTCAATATCCAAACTATTGCACTCTCTGTTGACAAAAATAATTTAAAAAAACATCACTACATGCATCCAGGACCATCTTCAAGTAATCAATAATATATTTCTATTAAATAGTAATTAAGTTAACATGTAATCATGTCTTCTGTTCTTATTGCCAGAATTGGGAGCGGAGCAGAGCAGGTGCAGGTGTGGGTCTGCTGACACTTGAAGGAGGCACTTATGAAGCAGGCGCAGGTTTGAGTTACCAGAGAATTTCCAAAGCAGGTACGTTACCTTAGGTACTAGTTTCCAGCTACTCAGCTTTTGCTACATTGGCAATTAAATTCATGCTAGCAAACTGAAAATGCAACATCAATAAAGTAATTTTCCATATTAACCAAGCAAGCAATATAGGTGCAAATTTTAGCATATTAACAAAGCTCATTCTTGGATAAAGGAATTTTATCTGGACAAGCACAGAATCAGCAAGAACATGGTTAGAGAAAACCCATGCTCATTCTTGAAAACTTCATACAACAAGCTTTTCCAAATACCTTCGTCAACCTCCAAGACAGGTTTACTTGTATTCCCTGCTTTATGTGCCAACACCATTTGATTTGATGAAGCACGAACAGATCTGTTCCCCATCTCCATAACTTCATCCACATGCAATTTCTAGCCTTCCTGAAACTGATTCATGTCTATCCTAAATTCGAAGTCCAAGTCACTTATAATTTTGCTGCTCTTCAATCTTATCTTTAATCTTAGGGTCCTCTTTATTCCTAAGTTATATGGCGCATGCAAACATAACATCCTTATTTTTTGCAACCAGCAAGTGGAGAACAGACAGCATTCTAGAAGTGCATATCCATTATCTCCATCAAGCAGCATGCACGCGCACACAATTCTTATCTTGAATGGCAGAGCCCTCTTTACAACTCAAATTGTAAAACTAGAACAAAAATTAAGGTCCTTCGTAAGCAGCAAATGGAAATCAAACAACACTATAGAAGTGCATATATATTACCCCCACCAAGCCACAAACAAGTACATGGACACCCATGCACCCAGCCTCATATTTATGCACATGTACAGAGATATCGAATAAATTATAATGCATAGAAAGGACTTGCTGAGATAACAAAGAAAAAAGAAAAGAAAAATGTCACTTTGTCCCCCAAAAAAAGAAATGAAACATTACTTTCAGAAATCCACTGGACAATTGACTTTGACATCAATATTTCAGGTCTAGTTGCTTTCATTAAGGTGGATCTGGAGTCATGTAAGCAATGCATGAAGCACGATGATGTATGAGGGTGCATTTAAATTAAGTAAATTAAATCAAAAGACATGAGATAATCCAAAAGCACTTGATCATGATCAAATGTGTAAAGTAACCCATTCAGAAAAATATGCCTCCAAGTCATGCTATGTCTCAATCTGGTACTAGCATGGTATGCATCCTTTCAAGCTGACCAACTAGAAGACATCTACTTATGTGATGTAAAAACCAAACTGGACCTAAAGAATATAACAATTTTTTCATGCAAAATTAGGACTACATTTTTTCCTATAGAAACTTTGATGTACTATCATGGTCCTATAATATGTCTGTCACAATACCAGATCATAATGTAGCATACAAATATCAGTTATCACTTAATCATTTGCACCTAATTACTATCTTTTACTTATCATTTCTTTGTTGAGAATCTTTTCTTTAACAAAACATGCTACGTAAGGTCACTGTTTGAGTTGCTTAGTTTACTTGTCCTCTCTATTCTTTCACTTTCCCTGCAATTCCTTAATCATACTTCCAACGTCATGTAATCTCTAATTCTACACATGCCATTATGACTGCATTACAAAGTATTCTGCAATAAGTACCTTGTGATAATTTCTGTATAACACCTATCTCCTGCTTCAGACAGCAAGTGCTTATGTGGATATTATAATAATGATTTCCAAAATTATTTTAAAATAGTTTCAATTCTATTTTACTTCAACAACTATATACAATATTTATTCCAGTTGCAATTTTATTTCAATGCTATCTAGGTTTGTTGTATTAATTATATTAACAATCATCGTTCAAGGGATTTAAACTTCGCTTTTCACAACTACTTTTATGGTGTATTCTATTCAGTAAATAATATATCACACTGTAATAAATTAGATTTCATTGACAAATTATGCTTGCTTTGTTTTAATTCAAACATCTCAAATCTGATATACATGCATATATGGATATTGCAAATCCTGATTTAGATAATCTATATGTCAATTTCTTTAACTTCTGTAATATGAAAAAATTACTTCATAATATTTTGCTGATTCAGAATTGCAGGTTTACCATTTATCAGGGGAAAAAAAGGATCTTCCTTTCTTTTACCTTCTGTTATATTATATATATATATATTGATTCTATATATTTTCTTTTCTAACATACCCTTAATCTTTTGAATAGCAATTTGGTCGGCCTGCAATTTCAACTTAGGTTAGTTCACTTTTAAAGCATACAATGGGTTTAAGTTTTCACGTTACAAGCACTTAGAGAAAAATATGCAAATGGTTGTACACAATCTGATTGGTCAATTTTTAATTATGGAACCCAAGAAAACATATGAAAATCAACAACTCTGCTATATGAACTCCAATATAAGTATATTATGCACAAGAGCCCAAAATATTAACTTTGTATTAAAGCATATTGCTAATATTCAAGAACATGCACCGGGATGTATGTTATTGATGAAGAAAAGAACTACATCAAAAACTAAATTGGACTTATAGAAGAAAGCTTTAGAGGATAAGAGATTAAAATCAGTAGAATAAAGACTGAGTATATGAAATGTATTTAGTGAGAATGGAAACAAAGATGAGATTCCGACTCAGATTGATAGACAAGAGATACCACATAATGATTGGTTTTGTTATTTATGATCTAGTAAATGACATAATAAAATTAGAGTTAGTTGGATAAAGTGGAGAACTGCTACAGTACTATATAATTGACACATACTTGGAAAGTTAAGGGAAAGTTTTACAGAACAATAATAAGGCCCGCAATGTTATATGGATATAATGTTAGACATAAAGAGGAAAACAAGTTAAGTGAGGTAGAAATGAGAACGTTAAGGGTATGCAATAACAATAAAAAGAATAGATTGAGAAATGTATGTGGAAGATGAGCTGTAGGAGTTGCAGAAGTTAACGATAAAGAAACTGAAAATTGATTGAGATGGTAATAAGCAAGGTCCGCCGTACCGGTACCGGTCGGCGTACCGGTGGCCGGCCGGACCGGTACGGTACCGGTCCGGTCCGGTACGTACCGGCTGGTACCGGTCCCGTACCGGCCGGTACGCGGTGGTTTCAAAAACCACAGCGCGCGGCGCTGTGGTTCTAAAAAAAAAAAAAAAATCGTACCGGTGCGAACCGGCCGGTTCGCACCGGTACGAAGTGCGTACCGGCCGGTACGGGCTCCGAACCGGCCGGTACGCACCCGTACCGGCCGGTTCGGATAAAAAACCGGAAATACCGGTTTTTTATCCGTTCCGGTACCGGTCCACGGCCGGACCGGTACGTACCGGCCCGTACCGGCCGGTACGGCATTCCATGGTAATAAGCATATAAAACAAAGATCCAGGGGGTCTCCAATAAGGAAAGGTACTTCAATTTGTGTTGAAGGTTGCAGGAAAAGGAAGGAAAGACCTAACTAATGTAATATGAATGGAGGTTATAAGAGAAGACAAAGAATCTCAGAATAGCATCAGAGGTGGCTCTAAATAGGAATACTTGGTGAATAAGGCTATATAAAAATGAGCCCAAATAACTGGGAAAAAATCTGAATGGTTATACTTTTGGTATTTCGTTCAACAACCTATTTGAGTTTTTATCCAAAGGTTTGATAATTTACTATCTACAATAAGTTAGAGAAGTTCAAAAACATGGTTACAAGAAAGGTTTAACCAGCTTATTGCGGTTTATGAAACCCAGCAAAAAGAATATCTTCATATGATAATGCATTATTAGTTCCATGCAACTTGACTATATTACCCAAAAGATTGACATTATAAGTTGCTTGTCTTTTGAATTGTTGCATATACCGTCCATTTGACAATGTCTTTATTTCAACTAATGCTGTATCATGTACATAATTGTCAAGTAGCCTAGGCAATTGTAGCCGAAAGATTAAGCTACAACCTAGTTGATTTCCCAAGCAACAGATAAAGTACAAAGTGATGTAGGACAATCTACGGGAGGGAATCTATAAGGGCTTAGGCTAGGAATAGAATAAAAGCTTGCTGAAAAATTCAATTCAACCTGATCTCTAATTAAAAATGAATTAAGAAAGTAGGAAAAAAGGTTTGTCAAGGTTTTATAGGTTCACATCTAGTAGCAATTCACTAGATCTGATCAGGTTCAATTGGATGCTGTCGACTGCAGAGGAAAATGCAGCGAAGGAAAAGATAGAGGCAATTAAAGCAAAGCACAAAAATAAAGAAGTAAGAATAGGGAGAAAGAAGATAGAAAGAAAAATAAAAATGGACTCCCATCTGGTCAGACATACTATACCAATCAAAGTAATCTTCTAGATATGTGATCCAATCAAGAAAATCATGTGGTTCAAGATCCACAGTGGAATCTTCATCAAGGACATGTTCATAACTCATAAGGACATTTTTGATAATCAGATATGCCCCATGAATTGGATTGGATGCTATGGTGGCTTTCCAAAGGTTTGGATACCAAACAAATATAGGACAATCTATGGTAGAGGTGTATAAGGACTCAGGAAGCAAGGCTTAAATCTATAAATTGCTGAGTTTTGACCTGAGTTTTCAAAATATTTAAACTATGAAAGTTGAAATTTCAACACCAAAACTGACCACAAATGTGACAATGAACCCAGAATATAAAATTAGGGTTTAAGTGTGAACAAAAATCTAAAAGAAGCAAACACGCCGATTTGAAGGACTGTTGAATGAATGAAGTAAACATCAATTATGCATAAAGTTGATCATGCTCAGTCAAATTATAATGAACTCAGATTGCAGTCACATAAATTTTGTTCCTCTCATTAGGCTCCAAATTATAAGTAAGCTCATTAGACATTCGCATGGCAACTCATAAGGCCCTATCAACTAGGAAAGAGCCTGCTTGATTGTAAAAAATAGGGTTGACCTTGAAGCTGCATACAAATAGACTTAAACCATCTCTAGTTCTGCATCCTAATCCATATAAGTCTAAGCTAACATTCAAGAGAAGTTAGTTTTCCCCAAGTTGCTAATATTTGGATCATTTAATATGACCAGGAAAAAAATCACACATAGTGTGCCAATCACTTCTCTTTTATTTTTTTTTTCTTTTCAAATAATGGATTTTTAATTTTGTCATGCTGGAATGCATAATCTATCATTTTGATATAGAGATTAACCAATAATAATTAGATGCTTCTACAAAACTACCTCAAGATCCATATGTTGCACTCCTAAAGACTTGAGATTGAAATTTACACACGAGCCAAGGAGGAGGCAAGGATATATATAGAAGAGATTGGATGATGTACAACATTCTTGGCACACAAACATAAAAGGGAGGCAGAACAAGGGTTCTGTCCTATATATCAAGAAGAAGACAAAAGAAAAGTTTGAAGTGAGAGCAAACAACTGAGAAATTTGAGTGGTTTCCTGAACTGTTTTCTCAATTGTAGTTTTTTCCCTTGTGTCAGCTGTTCTCCTTTTTTGTTCCTTATTTTTCTAGATGCAGCTAAATGAATACTACACACCGCTTTTTTAGTATTTTATTAGCGTACAATTCAAAGACAAATTCTGCCACTTTTGCTTGTTGTTAAGTAGCTGTCCACCCTGCAGTGTGTGAGCCGCCGTTGCACCAAAAAAAAAAAGTAGCTGTCCAGCTGAAGCATGATGTTGAACAAGCGCTATTTAATAGGAAGCCTTGAAAGTTTCATGTTTGACATGGCCCAGCTGATCTACACCCAATTGGTACATGAGGTGTGCATATATTAAGCCTGAAGTAGAAGTGTCCACAAAGAACTTGAACCACATAAAACCCTCATGAAGTGGGTGATGCATTAGATAATGTAGGGCATGCAAATCAAGGCAGATTTGATGAGTTCAAGTTGCATGTAAGCGGCTAAATTGTTCCTGAAATACTAATGATTCATGATATGGATCTATTATACTGATCAAAATAGCCCTGAACATTCTAGATCGCATTTTTGGATCAGGATTAGTCTGAAAATAAGATCCAAATCTATATTATACATCACACAATCCTGTGCATCATAAAATTCAACTTGATCATGTTATTTATAAATTAGATCATATGGAATTCTATTTCATATAATTTATTGGATTACATGCCTTTAAACTTGCTTGTTTATCCATAATAATCTTGAGCATGTAAAAGTAGCAAGTTAATTACAATTTTTGAAACAAAAAAATTTGGAATTTATGGATTTATGATCAAGAGGAAAATTTTCATACTTTTGCAATCTTTTTTAAATTTGATACATTTCTCTCATAAATATTCTACCTAAAAGAATAATTCAATTGACAGGATCTGTATAGATACCTTGAAAAAGTAGACATGATGTTTAATACATCAGACATGCTACATATAGGTTTATGATGGTGGAAGCTAGGATTGTTATATGTACAACCTCTTAGTCTTCACAGATCTAATAATTGACTCATTTTTCAATTTTTGCATTTATTTCATATTTTTAAGATTTTTGTTGAAATCAAAAACAAAACTTATGATCAAAATCCCTCGATGATTTATAACTTGATCCTGATCCTAACAACATCCAGTGGGTCCGCATTTCAGTTTTTTAGCTGCCAATAGGTACATATGAGGCATTTGAGCAGTGATTAAAAGCATAGAAAGAATAATCATCCATTTCTTCCACATGAATAGTCCATGTAGCAAACAAAAAAATATAAAGTTTGCATGAATAAGTCCTATTTCATTTTTTCACTCCCTATATATATATATAAAACAAAGAGGCATCAAAGGAAATCTAGAGGGCTTAAGAGACAACTTTTGCATTTCAATAAAACATTGGCATCTTTTCTAGTGGGACATTAGTCAGCATATAAATTATTTTTTTAATATGAGTTCTCCTCAATTATGCAGTATGAAATGCATTTCAGACAGACATAGGAGTCACCTTATCTACAACTGCAGACTATTACATCTAACTTTAAACAAAGTATGAGGGAAAAGCACATAGCTGAAACATAGCAATATAGTTGAAATCCAAAATAGAATGGGTAAGCCATAGGTGTATCGCGTATCACATGAAGGATATAACAGATCCATATGATACTCAGATGGGGAGAGGGGTGGGGGGGGGGGGGGGGGTGGAGGACATGAAAAATGAATAAAGACCTGGAACCTCGGCGAACATCCCTCCTGTATGGAGCATCACGATATGAGGATCGTTCAGTGCGGATCCTGCGGTCTCTTGGAGGGCTGCGGCTGCTTTGACTCATCTTCAGTCTTTATCCTTAACACGACCAGCTGCCACCAATATGCACTACCACCAACAAAACGGCCAACACCACCACCACTACAACCACCACCAACACCTTCCTCCCTGTCCACAACAAAACCAGACATCCAAAGCCACCTCCATGAGTCCAAATCAAACCACCAATTCTTTCCTTCCAAAAAGAAACAACCCAGATTCCAACACTACAACATAGGCTGCACCAAATAAATTTACCAAATTCTCCACTCCCCATTACTACACCCTTCCCCACGATCCGTTTAACTTTTAACCCCATTGCTTCAACTACTCTACTTCAGTCAGTTAAACAGCCAAACAAGACCCATTATCCAAAAAAAAAAGTCTAATACAAAACAACCTCCTCCGCTATTAGACACTCCTACACCCCAAATCTCAGAATTGAGTATCAACCTGGAGCACATATAATTTTTGACCCAATATGGAATCAGCATCTGAACGAAGCAATAAATGAAAAACACTTCAAAACACCACAAACAAAAAGGCAAACAGAAAAGAGAGGGGGCAGAATCATCCAGCATGTATTCAAAGTAAAAGCATGCTTTCTTTTTGTTAATGCATATTATTATCCAATTATCACATATACAATAAAATAGTAAACCTATTTAGGAGGTGAGGAAAACAGCTTCAGATGACAAAAGGACAAATTAGACAAGAAGCAAATTCTCTTGTCCAAACATTCTATCCCGAATCCATTTTGGTAAGCGCACTTTATTAGTTAGTGACCTATTCCCTTTAAAATCAAAAATACCTTATCTGATATCCAACACAACTGCAATAACAGGAAATAGACTGCATATAAAATTCAATTGACACGAAACTTCAGAAAACAAATCAATTTCCAAGTCCCGAACTTTTTTTTAAAAAAGGACAAATAAAAGAGTATCATTAGCAAATATTGAAACTCCAGAAACAGAAATCCAAGGTGTTGAAAACAGAAGGCTTTTTTTTTTTTGCCAGTAGAACTGTAGAAGAAAAGAAAAAAGGACTAGATTAGGAGAAAAAACCAGATTACCCCACAAAAAATCATCAAATTCCTAAAAAAAAAAAACTTTTTTTGGAAACCAAAGAAACAAATATAGAGAAGCAGGAAACCATAAAAATGAAACACGAATGTCAGAACAAATAATTCCCCCTCCGTCCCTCTTCCCCTTCCTTCAATTCGTTACAGATCTCAACGGCACCACTAATCAGAATAATCTGAGGACTAATCTCCATAAACAAGTAATGAATTAGCACCAAACGCACATCGATCTACCGGAAACAAGAGAAAAGGAAGAAACCTTTTACCATCCCCGCATCACAACCCCCTTCCGATCTCTCCCTTCCCCTCTTTCGTGAGTAAATTAACGTACTGCTTGTGAGATACCGACCTCTTAATGTCTACTGTCGGAGCCGGCTAGGGTTTCTCTCCTCCCTTCTCCGCCCCCTCTCGCCTTCGATTCTCCCACGGCAAGTTTTATCCGAAGAATACGATTAAAGTGCAAAAATAAATAATATCCCCTTTTTTATCCCACCCGGCACCAAACAATGGGCCGGGACGGGGCCCAGAGCGGAAACACCGCCGCCCATCCAAATGCGGTTCCCATGACCTTAATCAAGCGACGACGTGCCGATTCCCCGTTGGTTTCCCCGGATAGCGTTGACCCCGGCCACGTCACGTGACACGAGAGCGTCCTCCGAAGTCCCTCCATCTCTCCCCCTTTTTTTGTTTTTAGAGAAATATCCTTCTACAAATTCATATTCTCCTAAAATTTATATTTATTTTTATATTTTAATAAAATATTATTTTTACACAAATATTTTTAATATAATAGTTCTTCATTAATAAAAACCATATTTATTTTAATTAAAAATAAAATAAAATTTTAAAATTATTTTTTTTGTTATCCTCACGGTCGCCTTGTAATTTTTTTAATCTATCTATTAAAAATATTTTTAATTATTTTAATTTGAAATTATTAATTTTTTAGCAGTATTAGATGGCGTAGGTGCATATGCAAAAATATGAATAAAAAAATAAACTAGCAAAATAAGTATTTTACAACAATACATATATAAATATTAATTTTAAAAAAAATATTTATATAAAATTAATATTTATGAGGATATTTATTAAAAAATTAATAGCCTTCTTTCTTGATGGTCGCCAGGCAGAGAAGACGTGGAAGCCGCCCTACTACATGGTGGTGGGAGTGGACATGAGCGGTGGCTTTCTGCCACCGCGCGTGCTCCAACTGCAAGCAACCTCGACAACCCCAATCACCCAACATGCCGTCTATGTAGTCAGAAAAGCTTCGCCCCTCCATCCAAGTACCTCTACAGCCTACCGGTAGTCACAGACCTCTTTTTCCAACTTCTCTCTCCTTCTCATGAGTTCTTGGCTTTCTTGGATGCCGCACGTCGATTGGAATAAAGAGGAAGACGAAACTGTAGAAGATTTTATATCCTTACCTCTTAAAATATAAAATATAATAGCATAAGATCATGATAAATGGGATTGCCTCGTTGATGGTCTTACTGTTTTTAATTAACATCTTGATCCAAAGTGGGGATGCATGTATTGAATCATCCAAAACCATATCTTGGAGCTCATTTTCATGCATATTTTCTTAATTATCGATTTTCTCATTCCTCTTTTTTCATTGTAGCATCAACTTCATAATTATTCTCCTCTTCTATTCTCTTCATCTCTTTGATCTTAAGCATTAGTTGTTTTGGTCCTTTGCTTTTAGCTCTTCATTTCTAGCCTTTTGATTATGTGTATGCTCAACCAAAAAGCTATTCTCATGAATTAGTTTATTATTTTCTTCTTTCAGTTGGAGCACCCTTTCCGTATTATCCGTTACTAATCTCTACGCCTTCATAGTCATCTTTTTTTAGCCTTTGTTGTTACTGCTTTTATAAATATTTTGCTTTTAGTTTGGCCTCTTCAAGAACTTCATCCTAGACTGGAAACTTGCAGACTAGGCCAACTTTTCATCATTGATGGGCACCAAAGAAGTAATAAGAATCTCAATTTCAAACAATTAAAATAAACTCTTGTAGTATTGTTAACAATAAAATAAAATATCAAATGCATAAGTGACAATATCTGACTTGAAGATATTTTAGATAACTCTTTAAATAGAACTTCTTTCTTTTTATAATGATCCCGAAGTTCCTCATTAAGATAACGAGGCATGCTGTTATAACTACATCTTTATCCATATTAAATACAAGAAATTACTTTTCCATCCCTCTAAAGACCCTATTGTAACAGGAGGTCCCGGATGACCCAAAAAAAAACTTTCGGTCCACCGTTTCATGGATCTTTAATTCCCGGTCCCTAAGTTATTGTTTCCTTTAAAATATAGTACCCAAAGTGCCCCCAGGTTACTTAAGTACCCCCATGTTACCGGAAGCGGGAAAAAAAATCCTGCATTCTGTTTTCTAACTGGAAGACACTATGTTTTTGTCTACCGAAGATGCTCCCAAGTAAAAATCCCACTTGCAGCCCTTAAGCGTGGATGCCCCTGGTGATCCCACGGAAGATGTTTATCGAAGATGGCTTTGGAGGAAGATTTTGAAACGAAAAAAAGGGTGAAAAAATAGGCCGCAATAGGGTATGCGTTTTGTCTCCGTTCTTCTCTGTTTTGTCTTTGCCAATGGAGATTGTTTGGTTTGGGAAGAGACAGGCACCCATTAGGATGGATGCTAGATGGATAGGGAGAGAGCATGTCGAGCCTTTGTGTTGACCTAAAAACGTTGAGACTCCCTCTTACTCTTTACCTGTTCCCTGTTTGAGAGAACGCTGATAGTCCCTCTTTCTTTGTGTAGTGAGATTCTGCTCCACTATATTCCTAAGTCTGTTTGCAATTCGGAATTATCTGTTCATTGCCTCATCTTTTTTTCATTGTCATGGCTTCGGAAGACACTGCTAGTTCTGTTTTTATGACCATTTGTTGTTATAGTAGCGAAGCTGTGATTATTTCCATCTCAAAGGACGCAATTCTTGATCAAATTTTTAAGGAAATAGTTGAAAGGTGGAGACATTTATCTTCTACAATGATAGAAGTTAAGTTTTATATTCCAAACAAGTCTAGAATGCTTGTTACGCTCATGAGCGATAAGGATGTTCGTAACATGCATCAAATACATGTCAACTTAAATGCCAAGGTGATCGAGATGGTTGTTACTCATTCTCCAACCGTGTTCAATATATTATTCGAGAAAGTATGCGGTGATAAACCTGTTGAAGGAATGCAGAGACGACTCATGGAAGGTTGGAGAGACCAATGTCCACCTAAGCTTCCGTTACAAATGAACAGGGCGAAGTCGGTTCGAAGGTCGACTCCGAGGCCGGACAGAAAATATCTCCTTGCTCCTCAGAATCGGGTCGGAAAAGTTCTACTTTTCCAAAAGGGAACGGCTTAACAAAGGAAAAGAGGAAGATCGAGTACCGTTGGGAAGTGGTTTGCAGTTCTAGGGTTTGAAACCGGGGCGTAAAAATCAAGCGGAATCGGGCGAGATTTTTATGGAATTTTTTTTGTCGGAAGAGAAGATTAAGATACGAAGATTGGGGACGAATGAGAGCTGGAATCAGTGAACTTTGTATAGGGCTCGTTCAAATGAACACAAAGCATACGAGGGAACGACGGAAGAGGAAAAAGGTCAGGGGTATTTTGGTCTCCTTATGGCATTTCATATGTCAATGGACCGCTTATTAAAAGAATAGTCAACAGGGACTATTCGTTATAAACGGGTCTAACTTTGGACCGCTAAGCAACTTCCCCTATTAAATATGCTCAAACAACAATACCTGCTTATCATATCATTGGTTATTATACTTACAAATGAAAATTACGAATAATTTTTTATAAAAAAATTACTTGTAATAAAAAAGTGCATCCATGGAGATAGTTAACTTTTCTGCACTTCTTCAACCTCACATATATCTTTTTTGTGGCATGTCAATTTCACTTAGCAAATAATTATGGACAGCTATACGTCATGTATATCTCCATAAAATTTTGGGTACTTCTTAATTTGTTTGAGGGAAAAAGATGCAGAAAATATATAGCATTTCAAGTTAGATGAAATCTGTTGTCAATCTTTCATTTGCCTTTAACCTCAGAAGTCTCTTTCAATATTTTCTCATGGGACAAAATTGATTGGAGAAGACTTTGTATATACTTCTAACTCTTCAACACTAGTTTTTTCAGATATTTGTATTTCATAGCCTTTACATGGTAGCTTCATTATGAGTTCCACACCCCTCTGGCAAATGACACCTTCTTTTGTTTGTAAAAAAAAAAAAAACACCTTTCTTATCATTCCATAACTCCAAAATATCATCCAACCCACCTTTATTCCATCAAATGTCAGGAACATCAAGGAAATGGTAGAATGGGGTGTTGCGAAAAGTCTATGGTGCTTTTCAATCATACTTTCTACCACATTAACGTTATGCTATTTTGCAAAATAAGTGACATAGCATCTTAGATCTATAAGTTCATGCCCATCATTTTTCCTGCACCCCTCTCCCTTTCAGCAAAAACCATATCATTATGCCCATTTCTAATTTCTTGCAAAGTTTTGTATTTTTCTTCTCCTCTGCTTTCTTGTCTCTTAGCATTTTTTTCTTCGTTTATCTTTTCTCTTTATCCAAATTCTTATCATTTTTTTAATAATTTCTCATTTCCCTTTTCCCTCATTTTCTCTCTATTTAACCTTTATTGATATAATCCTTTTTCTCTATTGTCATAATTAATTTGTAAAGGACATGTTAAGGTAGAAATTGATTGCCATGCGTTTAAAAAGAAGAATAAAAAAAAAATCAGATCTTAAATGTAGGGTCGATGACTACTTTTTATTGATGTAAGAGGTCTAATATATTTATTTCGGTTAATCATGCAACTTGTTGATTGATCGGCAATGTTATTTATGGTTAATAGAGGAGAAAACTTATTAATTCTTCAATTGTGTTCGCAATTGTGAGTCAGAGATCATAAGAACATATCTAAGTAGTGTCTTGTGTCAACGAAGCTTGGTATCATGATAAACTTTGTCACATATCTAAGCATACCATTTCAAGAAATAAGGAGAAAAGATTTTTCTTTTCATTATGCTCTTGAGCGAGTGTTGAGTAAAAAACTTTTCACTATTATGACACAAAGGGAAAAGAAATGTAGAACTATTTTTCTATAGTAAGACTCAAAACTTTATATATTACTAAATAGAAATTCACCTCCTATCTTTTATATTTCTCTAGATGATCCAAAGATTCCTATGAGGTATATGAACCTTCACAAGGATGAGTGTATTTTGTTAGAAAAAATCAAACTTCAAGATGCACATGAATTTTTTGATAGAACACCTAATACCATTACACACTTACACAACTATATTGTTGCCTTACATAGAATCTTAGAATTAATTATGGTGTGGAATTGTGATACTTTCAAGAGATGTACCTGAAATGTGTGACATATCTTGAAGATCCAAATGGGAGGGGACTCTTATCCTCTATTTAGTAAGAAGGATGGATTGGAGAAAGGATGGATGGAAGAGAAAGGATGGATAAGGGAGAAGATGGATGGGTCTTCCAACTATCTATAAGAAAATATAAAATATGTAAATAAATCTATCTTATCCTATAAACTTAAGTTTTTAGGATAAGTGGTGATTTCAATATGATATCAGAGCAGAGGTCCTGAATTCAAACCCTATTTTCGTACTCTTTAACCTCAATATTAAAAAATTCACATGTTGGGCTCACCCATTAAAGAGAAATCCAGCCCACATGTGAGAAAAAGTGTAAGAAAATATAAAATATATAAATAAATCTACCTCATCTTATAAGCTTAAGCTTTTAGGACAAATGGTGATTTCAACACTATCCTCTTATGTGTTTAGTAAACATAAAAAAATGGAGGGAAATGATGACAAGAACCCACTAGGAGACCTGCCCTAGGAACCCTTGAATCAATTTGCTATACTTGCCCCGAGATCGCTAGAAAACAAGTTGTAGGAGATCAGATTAGAACTCTAAGGCAACTAAGTCCTTAAAACCCTAATCCTTGAAGATGCCATAAAGGTTGATCACTCCCTTTGATAAGTTAGAATTTTGTATTCTAATCCAAGAACATAAGAGAGCATAGCAAAGCTTGCCAACACTTTAATTCATTCATAATGATCCTTTGGTTACATATGGCAGCCTTTATATAGGCTTCAAACTAAGGTATTGGAAAGGACATCATCCCCTTTCCAAGGCAATAAGTAAAAAACATTTTCCAAGTCACAACTTCCAAGTTACAACTTCAAAATAATAAATGACACAACTTTCAAGGTTCCTAACTACGAAGTACATGAATAACTTAAGAAAAACAAGTTGACAAGTCAAAACTTCATGTACAAGTAATTAGGAACACAACAAGACTCAAGCCCAAAAGTACCCACGAAATGGGCCTAAATAGCATCTCCACGTGGATCAGCCTTGTTTAATGGCTCCAAGCTTTGTTCTTCAGCATTTACTATGTAAAGATAAGTGATCAATCTTCGTGAAGCCTTAGAGTCTTCTAGAGCAGCCTCCTTCTCTTGAATTTCCATGACTAGTCCATATAAAGCTTCTTTCATTTGTTTTGCCCTTGCTCTAGTCATTGGACCTCCAATTCCTTATAATGGATCTTTGGAATTAGCTTGAACCATTCGGCCAGCCCCTTGATCTCTATCATTCCCTCCCTCCTCGAAAGGATTCGTCCTCGAATCACCTACATCAAATAAGGATAAATCAGCAACATTAAAAGTAGCACTAATATTACTAGAGTTGCTAGGCAAATCCAGCTTGTAGGCATTGTCATTGATCCTCTCTAAGACTTGAAATGGTCCATCTCCTCTAGGCTGTAGTTTGGATTTTCATTGCGTTAGAAACCATTCTTTCCTCATATGCACCCAGACCCAATCACCAGGTTCAAAAACAATCTTTACACGTCCTTTGTTGGCTTGCTTAGCATATTTCTCATTCTTCTTTTCAATGTTAGCCCGAACCTTGGCATGTAAATCCTTCACAAATTCTGCCTTTTGCTTTCCATCAAGATTAGCACGTTCTTTAGTAGGCAAAGATAGAATATCCAAGGGAGTTAAAGGATTAAAGCCATATACAACTTCAAAAGGTGAAAATGAAGTAGAAGAATGAACAGTTCTGTTGTATGCAAACTCAATGTGTGGTAAACATTTTTTCCATTGCCTTAAGTTCTTTTGAATGATGGTACGTAACAAAGTAGTGAGTGTCCTATTAACTACTTCAGTTTGTCCATCCATTTGAGGATGTGCAACAGTAGAAAATAAGAGTTTAGTTCCTAATTTATTCCACAAGGTGCGCCAAAAATGACTTAGGAGCTTCACATCTCTATCACTAACAATTGTCTTAGGCAAACCATGCAAACGAACTATGTCTTTAAAGAACAAGTCAGCAATATATGTTGCATCATTGGTTTTAGAACATGCAATGAAATAGCCATTTTGCTAAATCTATCAACAACAACAAATATGCTGTCCTTTCCACTTTGAGACCTTGGTAATCCTAAAACAAAATCCATAGAAATATCAATCCAAGGTTGGTTAGGCACGGGTAAAGGTGTATACAAGCCATGTGGTAAAACTTTAGATTTCGCTTGTCTACATGTAATGCATTTCTCATAAACAGCTTGCACATCATGCTTCATGTTAGGCCAATAAAAATGCTCATGCAAGATATCTGAAGTCTTTTGCACACCAAAATGTCCCATCAAACCACCCCCATGAGTTTCTCTGACAAGCAATTCACGAATGAAACAAATAGGTACACACAACTGATTTTTCTTAAATAGAAATCTGTCATTCCTATAATACTCACCAGATGCACTCTTTTCGCATGTATTCCATGTTTGGCAGAAATCAGAATCATTGGCATACAAGTCCTTAATCAATTCAAAATCAAGTAACTTAGTTTGCAAGGTAGTAAGTAAAGCATACCTTCGAGACAACGCGTCAGCAATGATATTTTCTTTTCCATGTTTGTACTTGATGAAATAAAGAAATGTTTCTTTGAACTCCAGCGACTTAGCATGAAGCTTACCCTGGGATTTCAAGAACTTCAAGCTCTCATGATCAGAATGAATGATGAATTCCCTCGACCACAAGTAATGCTGCCATGTTTGAAGAGTTCTCACTAATGCATAAAGCTCTTTGTCATATGTTGGATAATTCAAGGCTGCCCCACTTAGCTTTTCACTAAAATAAGCAATTGGTTTGGAATCTTGCATCAAAACAGCTCTTATTCTAATTCCGAATGCATCACATTCAACTTCAAAAGCTTTATCAAAGTTAGGCAAACTTAATAAAGGTGCATTAGTTAGCTTATCTTTCAAATCAGTGAAAGCTTGTTCATGCTGATCATTCCACTTAAAAACAACATTCTTTTTAACAAGTTCATTTAAAGGTGCAGCAATAGAACCGAAATTTTTAACAAACCTTCGATAAAAACTTGCTAAACCATGAAAACTTCTTACCTCGTTCGCATTCTTAGTTGTAGGCTAGTCTCTGATTGCCTTCACCTTCTCCTCATCCATTCTAATACCTTAAGAACTAACAACAAAACCAAGAAATACAACAGATTCCATGCAAAATGTACACTTCTTAAGATTAGCATATAATTGGTGTTCTCTCAATTTGCTAAAAACAACATGCAAATGTTGTTCATGTTCATCTAAGTTCTTACTATAGACTAAAATATCATCAAAGTAAACTACCACAAATTGACCTATGAAAGCATGCAAAACATGATTCATCAATCTCATGAAAGTACTAGGTGCATTAGTTAAACCAAAAGGCATCACTAACCACTCATACAATCCATATTTAGTTTTGAATGCTGTCTTCCATTCATCTCCCACTTCCATACGAATTTGATAGTAGCCATTTCTCAAATCAATTTTAGAAAACAAACAAGAGCTATGTAATTCATCAAGCATATCATCTAATCTTGGGATAGGATATCTATACTTAACTGTTATTTTGTTGATGGCTCAACAATCCACACACATGCGCCATGTTCCATCTTTCTTTGGGACTAGGATGACAGGAACCGAACATGGGCTAAGATTTTCTCTGACAATTCCCTTTTGCACCAGCTCATCCACTTGCCTTTGGATTTCCTTTGTTTCTTCGAGATTAGCTCTATATGCAGGTCTGTTTGGAATGGTAGAACCGGGCATGAAGTCTATTTGATGCTCAATGCCTCTTAAGGGTGGTAGTCCATTAGGAATCTCTTTTGGAAAATACGTCCTCAAATTCCTGCAATAAAGTCACAACAACACTAGGCAAGGAGGGGTTAAGGTCGTTAGTAGAAAGATAAACATCCTTGTACATAAGTACAAGTAGTTGCTGTCTTGAGAACATAACACTCTTAACCTCATTTTTTTTCAGCAAACACACTCATTTTTTTACTTTTCTCTTTTTTTTGAATACTTTTCTCTCTGCTCTCAATCTCACTCCTTTCATTTGCATTTTTCCTCTCGGACTCACCTTCTCTCTTTTTACACTCTCTTGCTATCCGAATCTAATCTTCATAAGCTTGCAAAGGTTTGAGAGGGGTTAGGACTACAGTGTGGTTGTTCATCATAAAAGAATATTGGTTTTTGTATCCATTGTGTGTAACCTTCCATCAAACTGCCATGGTCGTTCAAGCAAAATATGACTAGCATGCATTGGTGCCACATCACAAAAAATCTCATCTGTGTATTTGCCAATTGAAAATGAAACGAGTACTTGCTTGTTTACGCTTACTTCTCCACATTCATTTAACCATTGCAACTTGTATGGATTAGGATGCTTCATGGTGGGTAACTCCAGCTTATCTACTAACAAAGTACTAGCAACATTAGTACAGCTTCCACTAACAATAATCATGGTACATACCTTTCCCTTCACATGACATCTAATATGGAAAATATGTTTATGTTGCTCCTTATCACCATCATCCTTAGGCTGGATGCTTAGTGTTCTTCTTGTCACCAACATATCTCTATGTACAGGTTCTTTAATGTCAATATCACTACAATTTTCTAAGGGTGGCATCTCATCCTCACTTGAACTAGCACTTTCAATGTCACCATTCTCCAACATAATCATAATCCTCTTGTTTGGGCATTGGGAAGCAATATGCCCAAATCCTTAGCACCTAAAACACTTAACATTACGTGATTTAGAAGAAGTGTTAGTTTCGGTTTTACCTTTTGAAATAGCAACCGAATCTTTTGGCTTTGCATCTTCTTTTGTTTTTGAGGCAGATTT